>NC_133658.1:674071520-674255291 GCF_037893015.1 Macrotis lagotis | reverse complement strand
TTCACTTAGATTATCAAATTTTTGGCATAGAGGTGGGAAAAATAATTTTGAATTATTAATTTAATTTCCTCCTCATTGGTGGAGAGTTCACCTTTTTCATTTATGATACTTGCAATTGGGTTATCTTCTTTCTTTTTTTTAATCAAATTGACCAGGGGTTTATCAATTGTATTGGTTCTTTCATAATACCAACTTTTGGTTTCATTTATTAATTCAATAGTTTTTTTTCTTTCAAATTTATTAATTTCTACCTTAATTTTTAGAATTTCTAATTTGGTATTTAATTGGAGATTTTTGATTTGTTCTTTCTCTAATTTTTTTAGTTGTATGTTAAGTTCATTGATTTCCTCTTTCTCCAATTTATTCATGTAAGCATATAGAGCTATAATATATCCCCTGAGAGTTGCTTTCAGTGAATCCCATAGGTTTTGGTATGTTATTTCATTATTATCAGTATCTAGGATAAAATGGTTAATTATTTCTATAATTTGTTTTTTGGTCCACTCATTTTTTTAAAATGAGGTTATTCAGTTTCCAATTTGTTCTGGGTCTATATCTCCTTGGCCCAGTATTGCATATGACTTCTATTGCATTGTGATCTGAGAAAGATGTATTCATTATTTCTGCCTTTCTGCAGAGGGGATGCTGGCTCTCAGAGGTTTGTTTTTGAAGATCCTAGAGGTTTGGTTCACTTGGTTTAGTAATTCCAAGGGCAAACCAATAGGGGGAGCTGGTTGGTTTCCCTGGAGGGTTGTGGTCCTCAGCTGCAGGCTCTGAGTTGACCTTGAATAATGTGCTGTGCCCTGAGGGAAAAGAGTTAATATCTCTTTCAATTGAGGGAAGTCTGTTGTCAGTCCTTAGTCTGAGGGGGTGGGGAATTGTTTATTGTATGTTTTAGGCTAAGGGCTCCACTGAAAGTATGGATTTCAGGTCCCTGGCCCAGCCAGTTGTTCTCCAGCAGTGCTCTGAAACAGTGTGCTGGAACTCACCCTCCCGCCCCAGCCAAAGACACTACAGCTAAAGTTGGATCTTGCACCTGCCACTACCAAAGTCTGTATGACTGAGGCTGGCCCTCTGGCTTCCCCCAGCTGCTATCCCTGCACTAACCCTCTGCTCCTGTCTCCCAGTTCACCCATGGTCCCCTGAGAATGACTTTCTTGGTAGCTGTTCTTCTCCTAACTTCTGTTTCTGGGTCTTGTCAATGGAATTATTGTTATGAGGTTTCTTTCATGTTATTTTTTGAGAGGATACCAGGAGCACTTAACACAATGCCTGTATTTTCTCGGCATCTTGGCCAGAAGTCTGAAACATCACTTCCTAATAATCTAAGTTGCTGTTGTTGGGGTTTTTTATGGAGTGGGGATGGGGGGAGGAGTAGGTGTGTGGTTAAGTTTTTAAAATTAATGATATGGAGATGGTAGAAAATATAACTGAGATTTTGCTTAAGGCAATCTTCCAGAGATATTTCAGGCTCACTTAATATTTTGTATTGAATTCACTATTCACACAAACTGATGGAATCAGTTCACAGAGAGATATATAAAAGTCAAACTTTAGTTTGAATCATAGTTGTGGCTGTAAAATGTGACATCAAAATGTTATTTTCATTTAAATTTAATAAAATGAGTTAGAAAAATAAGTAGTTGTTAAATTTACCACATATTTTATAAGAAAAGTAAACTTGAGTTTTGTAGATTCTTGCACAAGTATTTTTTTCTAATCTAATATGCATATGGGTCTACTCATTTTATTTGGTTAGTTCCTAATAAAGTAATATGAACTGGTGTTTGCTATGATACTTTAAATTTTCCCAAGTGTTTTACAAATATTGTTTATTTTATTCTCACAAAAATCTGGAAAATAAGTGCTATTATTATCACAATTATAAAAGAAAGTAAGGATCTAGTAAGGTAGTACCCCATGTTTCCTGGAAAATAAGACCAGGTTTATACTAATTTTTAACTCCCAAATACATATTAGGACTTATTTTCAGGGAATGTCTAGAGATGAGCAGTCATTCCTGCAGGAATCATTATTTGATTTAATTTTGGCTCTTCAAGGAAGTTCATGTCTTCAGTGTGGTGAGTGTCCACTGAATCTCAAACTAGAAGCCTTTTTGACCACTTCACAAAACAAGGAACAGCATTAAATTGACTCCCTTCCCTTTAACTACTTGTGTGTGCCAGACTTTTCCAGTTTTAAGAACGTAAATGCTGAAACATGTTCAAGCTTATCTGGCTTAGCCTTAGTGATGATTAGGTGTGGGGCTTTCTTTTAATTCAGATATTATAAAGTACACATGTTATTTTGGAATTGTGACTATATTCCAGTTGGTCATTTGGCAATGAGTTTTGAGTTCATCTGTTACATGGGCATCTATCTCTTGTCCAAAGGTACCTGCTTGGATATCTTTGTATTTGCTAATTTTTAATTATAATTCATATTATAATTCACATTATAATTTATTTTAAGAATACTGTCAATAGTTATACATATTTATGTTTAATTTTATATTTATATTCTTTTATAATTCAGTTTACTGTTTCATTCAACTTCTTCTATCTAGGAAGCAATGGAGAAAGGAAAGAAAGAATTGGAACTTGTAACATCACTTCCCAGTGATCTTATTTACTTCACTAATAGTTTTCAAGTATGTGCTTTTGGGGTTTTTTTGTATCTGAATTTTAAATATTCAAATTCAAATATTAATAAGGCATTATGGTAGTATTGAGGAAAGACTGACTGCATTCTTTACCTTCCAAATTTTTGGTGTGGGCAAAGTGAACAGCAAACCTTAGAGGGTTTTATAAATGTGAGATATTGGTCTCAATTCAGTAATGACAACATGATATAATGATGGCAATATAATTCTAACTTGCAATGGACTAATGGTTGGAAAACAAAACTCCAGGATTTTCAGTTTTATTTCAATATACTCCTATTTTTTAAGAAGTAGGTAGATGGCACATGAATAGAGTGCTGGATCTGGAGTTAGGAATATTCGTCTTTCTGAGTTCATATCTGTCCTCAGGCTAGTCACTTAACTGTATTTGACTCAGTTCCTCCTCTGTGAAATGAATTGAAGGAGGAAATGACAAACTACTCTAGTATCTCTGCCAAGAAAACCCCAAATGGCATCACTATGAGTTAGAAACAACAGAACAAATACTTTTTATGTAGCCTTTTTTACAATCCAATTGGACTATTACTAGTTATTCACTTGGTATCTGTGATCTAGAGATGATCAAAATAAAAAAAAAAAGTCATTTGCCATTCCTAAGAGGGATGCTCATTTTACTTCTGCCTCTTTGAATCTATAGTTTTCGTCAAAGCACAGTTGTAATATTACCTTCATACAAAATTCTTTTCCAATCTGCTCCAGCTCAAATGTTATTTCCTTCCCCATCAAAAAGAAATAGGATTTATTTTGTATGTTTCCACATATAAATGCTTGCATAAATAAATATTTATATATCCTCACTTTGCATCTTAACTGTTTGTCTTATATAGTAAAAGAATATATTTAACTATGAACTATCGTTAGATTGTTTAATATTTGCAAAGGCCCTGTAGAATTGCTCTTTTACTCCATTTTAACAAATATTTGTTAAAAGTTGGAAAGGAAGTGAAACAGAGATAGATTGTACCCCCCAAAAAGTTGGTTTAATGTGACATAGGGTGGAGGTCAGAAAAGGAGGTAGAAATGCAAGCTATATTCAAAGTTACCACACATTTCTCTAATTATACATCTGGTGTAGGCATACCATTAAACCTACAGAATAATTATTCACTCATGGAAGAAATCCTAAATATAAGAGGTTATCAGAGAAAAGATAATGGGACTGCCTTGTTGAAGCAATTGTATCTGAACAAATCATAGTTGGGGTGTCATTTAATCAAGAACAGCAAGTATAAACCATTAAATATGGGAATCATGATTTTGGCCATTACCTATAACATATTTTTACAGGATACCTTATGACTCTATGTGTGTGTGTGTGTGTGTGTGTGTGTGTGTGTGTGTGTGTGTGTATTTCTGTGTTTGAGTGTTCAAAGTGCTTAAGTAATTGCTAGGCACTTTGGAGTCATAGCTTGCTTCTTTTCTGATGAATGAAATTCAACTGCTATCTTAAGCAAATTAAACTGTTTCTTGGCAAGATATAACACAACCTGGTCTTAAAAGCTAACAGAAATGGAATTCTCTCACAAAGTATGTCTGTTCAACAAACTTAACAGTCTTTATTTTAAAACTGGAGAACTTCAGTTTCTAGAAGATTTCACAAATACATACATAAATACATTGATATTGTTCAGAATTATACTTGTGGCTTACACTAGTCCTGTGTTTCTTGTTCCTAAGGATTTGGGAAACTTTCAACTGAGTAATCTCTGAGCCTGGATAGTATTTTCTAATTGACTTTCTGTTACTGAAAATTGAAATCTCAAGTACTTAAAACCTAATTCTCACTAATCGAAAATATCCTTTGCATTAGATTTATGGCTATTTAAATCATTGGAAAGTCTAATCATGTTGAGCTAACTACTCTATAAGACTTATTCTAACTAAATTTAAGAATATAATAATAACTTGTCCTCTCTTCCAATGACATATCTTAATTTCTCTTTTTGCTTATCAGGAAGATGGGACACACATGACATATATAAACTATCCCAAAGTGTGCTTAGTGATTTGACTCTTATCCAGTCCTTTATTATGAAATATCATAATCTCTTGTTTTCTATAGTTTAAGATCCTAGGATGATTTCTTTATATCAATTGCTGCTTTTAACAGATATCAAAACCTGCCAGAAATTTTTCAAACTTTTTTATGACCAAAACAAACAACTGTGTTCTAACCACTCAGTAAAACAATGTTCTCTACAAACAAAAGTTAGGAATCTTTTTAATGTTAGTTGGCAGCTTAGTAGTGAAACATAGTGCTTAAATTCTGGATGTGAGATCCAGTGGTCAAATTGAAAGCTAGAACATGAGAGATCTGAGTCAACTAACTAAATTAAAACCATTTACACATGCAAACAGGTGCAGGAGTTGTTGGTGAAGCAGAGGCTTTATGGGTCAATATTATGAATTTCAAAATGGTATGTTAGAGAAGTAGATAATCATTATAGAAAATGTATTTTCTTATAATTGAACATCAAAAGAACAGTCCACTTCTCTATAGGTTTTAAAGTGCCTTAGAAAATTAGTATATATTATTTTTTTAAAAAATTGTGATCCCAATTGAGCCATACCCACAAAAGTCTGTGGACAAAGAGAATAATTTGACCTACTAGATAGACTGAGCTAAACTGACATATTTCTAAGCAAACCCTCCTTATTCATATTCATATTCCAATATCACTTTGGAAAAGGAGCTTATAGGTGGGAGAACTGAGAAGCAAAGAAAGCAAGGCCATCATTTTTTATATTCTTTTTTCCAAATACATATAAAGATAGTTTTCAACATTATATTTTTGTCAGCTTTTGAGTTCCACATTTTCCTCCCTCCTTCTCTTCCCTCTCCCCCCTTCCCATGATAGTGAGCAATCTGATAAAGGATATACATTTAAATCATATTATACATATTTCCATATTAGTCATGCTGTGAAAGAAGATTCAGAACTAAAGGGGAAAAATCAAGAAAGAAAAAATATATAAAATAAGTTTAAAACGTGAAAATTGTATGTGCATGTGTCTGTTTCTGAATATGCATAGTATTTTCCATCACAAGTCTTTGATAATTATCTTTGATCATTGAGCTGCTGAGAGGACCTAAGTACATAATGGTTGATCATGACACTATGATGCTGTTGAGATGTGCATTGTTCTTCTGGACCTCAATTGTGATCACTTCATAATACCCTCTCTCTTTCTTGGCTCCTTAGCTCTTTTTTTACCACAAGTTCCTTTACTAAAAGGTAAAGGAATGGTTTTACTTGAAAGTATTAGTACTGAATATACATCAAATCAAAACTACAATAGCTTGTGGATATCATAAAAAAATAGTAATCCTATTAGGCAATCAATTATCTGTTGATTAAATTTTTAATACAATGATTTTTTAGCACTCTGCTAAACCCCCATACTAATGTCTGAAGACATTATGATAATTCCATGTTATTTTCAGAATATTCTTTACAATTACAAAAAATAATTTTTAACATTCCTTTTTACAAATTTTTTATTAAATTTTCTCCTTCCTTCTTTCTCCTCACCCTCACTAAGAGAGTAGGAAATGCAACTTAAATTTACATATATATATATATGCATACATAATCATGTAAAATATATTTCTTTATCAGTTGTGTTGTGGTAGAAGAAATATAAAGAAAACTCATGAAAAAGTAGAAATATTATGCTTTGATCTGCATTCAAACTCCATTTTTGTCTCTGAATGTAGATATTGTTTTATACTGTGAGTCATTTGGAATTTTCTTGTATCATTTCCATTGTAAAGAAGAGCTAAAGCACTCATTTTTGATCATCACACAATGTTGCTGTTATTGTGTACAATATTCTCCTGGTTGTGCTCACTTCATTCAGCATCAGTTCATTTAAATCTTTCCAGCTTTTTTCTGAAATCTGAAATCTGCTTGCTTGTTATTTCTTTTGTTGTTGTGGTGGTTGTTGTTTTTTGCGAGGCAATGGGGTTAAGTGGCTTGACCAAGGTCACACAGCTAGGTAATTATTAAGTGTCTGAGGCCTGATTTGAGCTCAGGTACTCCTGACTCCAGCTTTATCCACTGCGCCAACTAGCTGCCCCTTGCTTGTTATTTCTTATAGCACAATAATTTCCCTTTTTATTTATTTATTTTTTGTATTTATTTTTGTTAAAGATCTTACTTGAGTTTTATAATTTCCCCCCAATCTTACTTACCTCCCCCCCCCCCACAGAATGCAATCTCTCAGTCTTTATTTTGTTTCCATGTTGTACCTTGATGCAAATTGGGTGTGATTAGAGAGAAATCATATCCTTAAAGAGGAGAAGAGAAGTCAAAGAGGTAACAAGATCAGACAATAAGATATATGTGTTTTTCTAAATTAAAGGGAATAGTCCTTGAACTTTGTTGAAACTCCACATCTACTTATCTGGATATAGATGGCACTCTCCTTTGCAGACAGCCCGAAATTGTTCTCTATTGTTGCATTGATGGAATGAGCAAGTCCTTCAGGTTTGATCATCACTCCCATGTTGCTGTTAGGGTATACAGTGTTTTTCTGGTTCTGCTCATCTCACTTGGCATCAGTTCATGCAAACCCCTCCAGGCTTCCCTAAAATCCCATCCGTCCTGGTTTCTAATAGGACAATAGTGCTCCATGACATGCATATAACACAGTTTGCTAAGCCATTCCCCAACTGAAAGACATTTACTTGGTTTCCAATTCTTTGCAACCACAAACAGGGCTGCTACAAATATTTTTTGTACAAGTAATGTTTTTACCCTTTTTCATCATCTCTTCAGGATATAGATCCAGTAGTGGTATTGCTGGGTCAAAGGGTATGCACATTTTTGTTGCCCTTTAGGTGTAGTTCCAAATAGCTCTCCAGAAGGGTTGGATAAGTTCACAGCTCCACCAACAGTGTAATAGCGTCCCAGATTTCCCACAACCCTTCCAACAATGATCATTATCTTTTCTGGTCATATTGGCCAATCTGAGAGGTGAAAGGTGGTACCTCAGAGAAGCTTTAATTTGCATTTCTCTAATAATTAATGATTTAGAGCATTTTTTCATATGGCTATGGATTGCTTTGATGTCCTCATGTGTAAATTGCCTTTTCATAACCTTTGACCATTTGTCAATTGGGGAAAACTTTTTGTCTTAAAAGTATGACTCAGTTCTCTGTATATTTAAGAAATGAGTCCTTTGTCAGAATCATTAGTTGTAAAGATTGTTTCCCAATTTACTATATTTTTTTTAGGTTTTTGCAAGGCAAACGGGGTTAAGTGGCTTGCCCAAGGCCACACAGCTAGGTAATTATAAAGTGTCTGAGACTGGATTTGAACCCAGGTACTCCTGACTCCAGGGCCTGTAATTTATCTACTATACCAACCAGCTGCCCCAACTACATTTCTTTTGATCTTGGTTACAGTGGTTTTATCTATGCAAAAACTTTTTAATTTAATGTAATTGAAATCATATAATTCATTGGTGGTGTTCTCCAACTCTTCCTTAGTCATAAACTGCTCCCTGTTCCATAGATCTGACAGGCAAACTAGTATTGTTGTTTTTATGTCTACGTCTTGTAACCATTTGGATCTAATCTTGGTAAAGGGTGTTAGGTGATGACCTAATCTAAGTTTCTTCCATACTAACTTCCAATTATCCAAGCAGTTTTTTATCAAAGAGGGAGTTTTTATCCCAATGGCTGGACTCTTTGGGTTTATCAAACAGCAGATTACTATAATCATCTTCTCCTTCTACACCTAGTTAATTCCACTGGTCCACCACTCTCTTTCTTAGCCAATACCAAACAGTTTTGATGACTGATGCTTTGTAATATGATTTTAGATCATGTAGGGCTAAGCCACCTTCTTTTGAACTTTTTTTTTTTTTCATTCAGCTCCTGGCAATTTTTGACTTTTTGTTTCTCGATAAGAATTTACTTACAATTTTTTCTAACTCATTAAAATAATTTTTTGGAATTTTGATTGGTAGGGCATTAAACCCTTTTGGTAGAATTGTCATTTTTATTATATTAGCTCTGCCTATCCATGAGCAGTTGATATTTGCCCAGTTATTTAAATCCTATTTAATTTGTGTGAGAAGTGCTTTATAATTGTTTTCAAAATGATTCTGACTCTGTAATGGCAAATATACTCCCAAGTATTTTGTATTGTCTGAGGTTACTTTGAAAAGGTTTTCTCTTTCTAGCTATTCCTGCTGTATCTTGCTAGACATATATAGAAAAGATGATTTAGGAGGATTTAATTTATAACCTGCAACTTTGCTAAAATTGCTAATTGTTTCCAATAGTTTTTGTATGATTGCTTGGGATTTTCTATGTAGCCCATCATGTCATCTGCAAAGAGTGAGAGTTTTGTCTCTTCCTTCCCAATTCTAAGTCCTTCAATTTCTTTTTCTTCTCTAATTGCTGATGCTAACATTTCTAATACAATATTGAATAGTAGTGGTGATAATGGGCACCCTTGTTTCACCCCTGATCTTATTGGGAATGCCTCTAGCCTTTTCCCACTGAATATAATGGTAGTTGATAGTTTCAGATAGATACTGCTAATTATTTTAAGGAACAGTCCATTTATTCCTACACTCTCTAGTGTTTTTTGCAGGAATGGATGCTGTAATTTGTCAAAAACTTTTTTCAGCATCTATTGATATGATCATATGATTTCTGATAGGTTTGTTGTTGATATATAATTGAGTATACTAACGGTTTCCTAATATTGACCCAACCCTGCACTTCTGGAATAAATCCTACTTGATCATAATGTATTATCCTAGTGATAACTTGTTGTAATCATCTTGCTAAGATTTTAATTAGGATTTTTGCATCTATATTCATCAGGGAAATAGGTCCATAATTTTCTTTCTCTGTTTTAACTCTGAGTGGTTTAAGCATCAGCACCGTATTGAATTCATAGAAAGAGTTAGACAGAGTTCCATCTTTCCCTATTTTTCCAAAGAGTTCATATAGAATTGGAACCAATTTTTCCTTAAATGTTTGATAGAATTCGCTTGTGAATCCATCAGGCCCTGGAGATTTCTTCTTAGGGAGTTCAATGAGGGCTTGTTGAATTTCTTTTTACTGAGAAAGAGTTGTTTAAGTATTTAATCTCTTCTTCAGTTAACTTGGGCAACTTATATTTTTGTAAATATTCATCCATTTCACTTAGATTATCAAATTTATTGTCATAGAGTTGGGCAAAATAATTTTGAATTATTGTTTTAATTTCCTCCTCCCTTTTTATTTAAATACTAAAACTTGTTAACCTTTGCCAATTGATGGGAAGTCCCTCAATTTCCATTTCTTTGTCACCACAAAAAGACTTGCTATGAATAATGTTGTATTTGTGGGTCCTTTTTCCTTTCTTATGATCTCATTGTAATACAGACCTATTAGTTTCATTGCTGTATCTAAAGGTTATGCACAACTTGATTGTCCTTTGGAAATAGTTCCAAATTCCTCTCCAGGATCGTTCATCAATAGCTCCATGTTCTCAAAAATTATTGCAGAACCGTTCATCTAATGCTGCCTTTGTCAATTTAGAAAAGATTTATGTATAGGTTTGATCATGAAATGGATGGTTTGTTTTCTAAGGAATCAGTTTGCTAGTATTTGCTAGTATCATTGACAGTATTTGAGAATACTGAATTTTGGGGGAAAAGTCCCAAACCAGTGAAACTTTAGAGCCATAAAGCCTTGATGTAATTACTTCTTCATGTTTGTAAACATATTGACTATAATGTAATTACATCTAAATTTAAAGTTTGAGTTGACTCAAATATTCTTTCAGGTTTTCTTCATGACAGTATTTGAAGACTCAGAAAGGTAACAAACATTGTTGCAATGGATTGTTCTTCCAGGAAAACCTAGATTTTTAATTAATTTTTATCTATAAATTTCAATAGTTATTCACTAAAAGACATCAGCTTCTAATCATTTTAAAAATTCATGTTTATTATTATAATTATAATGAGGTTAAATATGGAATTCTAAAACATAAGTGAGGAGGGCTGTGAATGAGGATGCTCCCAAATTTGGTGTGGTTTGAGTGACTCTGTGCAAAACAAAAGTTTCTTTCCATTTTAAGTTCCATAGACTTTAAGAATTTCTGGTTTTCTATCATTACTTATCCTTAGCTTTAACACCAGCCTCTATACCATTGCTGTTTTTCTTGTTTGTATAAACAGTCATTAAAGTGAGTTTTCACTTACATATTGTAAGATCCAAAAACGCAAATAACAATATTTAGCAAAACTCTACTCAAGAGGACTGCTAAAATATAGATATTCAGAATTCCATCAAATTATTATTTACTGATTTGAGGAAGCTGAGACTGAAAAGAGAGAAAATGTGAATAGATAGGAATGATTAGAGAAGATCAAGAAACAGTGAACATGAACCAATAAAGTTTATCTCCTTGTTTTCAGCAAGGTAAAAAGGAAGGCTTTATCCATGCTAGGTTAAAAAAAAAGGCACTGCAAATTTTAAAAGGAGATAATATTATTTATTTTATGGCAAATTTTTATAATAATATGAGTTTCATTAAATATATTTATATGCATGAATGTGTACTTAAAATGCTACGTATTAATTTTTCACACTACTCTTAAAAATTTGTGATGATAAAATTTCCATTGCTATTTAAATCAGAATTCTGTAATGGGTCCTTCTGCTATAAATAATTAGAGACATTTTGATGGCTATAATTTACTAAGCAGTCCCTAAACAGCTCTTTTGCAGCTTTATGAGCTGTAAATATATATTTAGAAAAAATTTTTAATGTGTACTTGGAAATTATTGGGAACACATATGATCTTTTCAAAATAGAATGATTTGAGAATAACTTTAAAAAATTACCAGTTTACTAATTTTAGGAAATTATGATTGTGAGGTCTATTTAAAAAAAATTTCCCAGCAAGCCTCCCAATTATTCTAAAGCAGATCAACTTGAAGTGACAATAATATTTAAAATAATATTATAATCTAGTAGTAATAATTATTTATTTTATTGTAAAACATTGTCATAAAGGTTGCATATTGATGCCAGGCATTTCTAGTTATTAAATCTTATACATGATAATGATGACTTGTCTTTGTCACTCTCATGTTCAAAAAGTTTACTGGTACTTTTGCTAATTTTAAGTTGGATATGATTTATTCAATCTGACATTTAAAATTTATTGCTGCCTGACGTATATCTGCCTTTCCAATATTTCTATCTCTATTTCTGCATTTCATATGTTTTGGAGGCCAACCAAATGGCTGTCCTTACCTAGCCTCATATATGAGACTCCATTTCTAATTTCAGCACCTTTGCCCAGGCCTAAGAGGGACTGCCTTCCCTTTGCCACCTGCTACAATTCCCAGTTTTCTGCAAAGTTCAGATAAAATGTAGTCTTCTATATGAGACTTCCTCATCGTTCCACCTGCTATTGCTTTTGCCTTTTTAAAAAATCATTTTGAAGGTTGGAGACAAGATGGCATAGTGAAGGCAAGAAATTACTACTCTGGATCACTCCAAACACCTTAAAATTATGACTCTTCACTAAATTCTTGCCTGGCAGAACCCACAGAAAGACTTATTAAAACAATTTTCTGGCCCAATACAACTTGGAAGATCCCAGGAAAGGCCTGTTACACTAGGGTTCGAAAGGGCCAGAGTACATTCCAGACACACTGGAATGAACCAGCTCCAGCCATCCAGGAACAGCCTGTGGAGTTCCTGGGTCCCTGGGAACACTTAGATCATTGGCAGCCAGGAAAGTTTCCAGGAATTTTCAAGGTCAACTTGGAAGGTCAGCAGGGAAAACTCTGCTACACCAGAGTGAGCATGGAACCCAGGTCAGCACCAGCCTCAGTGCAACCCAGTCACAAGAACATGTGCAGGAACTCAACAACTGCTTCCAGAGCTCTCAGCCCATGTTAAAGGGGTCAAGAAAGACTACAGAGGTTTCTTCGCTATCTCTGGGACAAGGCTCTCTTACTTTGCCCGTGCTCAGATCCAAGTTGCTGTAGGGACCTAACCAGCAAATCTGAATATACTCTTTCAGGGGAAAAGATGAGCATTCAATGAAGTAGGGAATTTTCAAACATTCCTATTGAAATGACCAGAACCAAACAGAAAGTTTGATCTTCAAGTACAAGATGCAGATGAAGAATAGAGAACCTGGATGAGGACTAATTATGAGGGATTTAGTGATGTTGAAATGCTTATATTGCTGAATGAGAATATGAAATCACATTAACCTTCTCATTTATTAGAACAGTTAGAACAAACTAATACAGACAATGCACAGGAGGGAGCTGAAAATGAAGGTATACTATATTATAAAGATAGAGTCAATGGATGAGAAAGGAATGTACTAGGACAAAGGGGAAAGGTGAGGTAAAATTGGCTAAAATATTTCTTGTAAAAAACTTTTTGCAATGGAGTCCAAGGGGGGAAATCAGGGGGAATGAGTGAGTCTTCATTCTCATCAGAAGTGGCTCAGAGAGAAAACAGCATACAAACTCAATAGGGTAAAGAAGTCTATCTTATTCTAGAGGGGGGGAAGAGATGAAAGGGGAAGGGGAAGAGAGGGGGAGTGTAGGTAATATAAATGAGAGAATATGTTGGGAGAGGGAAGTCCGATACAACACATTTTTCAGGAAGGACAAATGAACAAAGAGAGAGACAGTAAATGGGAAGGGGGAGAAATAGGACAGAGGGAAATACAGCTAGCAATAGTAACGTGGGAAGAATATATTGAGATAATTTCTCTGATGGACTTATGATAAAAAATGAGATCCATTCCAGAAACAGAACTGATGGTATCTGAATACAATTAAAGTTTACTTTCTTTTCCTATTAATTTATTTTTCTTGAGGTTTCTCTTCCTTTGAGGGGGAGGGATTATGCTTACTTTTACAAAAAGATTATTGTAGAAATATGAAAATAAATTTTTGAAAATCATTTTGCATTTGTTTCTTCTCTCCATATATGCCTATATACATAATATATATGTATTTACACATATATGCATGTATACACAGTTATATACCTACATCTACATAAGAACATTTATATTGTAACATAAATGTCTTTCTTTTAAAAATTTCAACTCTAAGGGAAGGTGTTTGTTTATGGGTGTGTATATGTGTTATTTTTTGTGCCTAGCACTATATCTGGTACCATAGCAGATAGACACCAGACCTGGAGTTAGGAAGATGTGAGTTCAAGTCTGTCGTTAAACATTTACTAGCTTTGGGATCCCAGACAAATTATCAAACTCTATTTGCTTTAATTTCTTACTCTATAAAATGAGCTAGAGAAGGAAATGAATTAAAACACTCTTGTGCTTTTGCCAAGAAAATTCCAATCGGTATCATGAAGGGTTTGACATAACTGAAAATGGCTGAACAAGCAATAAGTTCTACACCTGACCCATAATTATTGTTTAGTGAATAATGAATGATTAATTATTGAGTAAAGTAGAACTCAGAGAGTATATGACATGTATCTATGATTAGGGGCTCTCAATGAAGAAGAATGTAGAACCTGATTCTTACAACATTGACTTCAAAGTGTTAGGTAGATTTTTGGACAAGGTGAAGCAGATATGCAAATAAAAGATAAAAGAGGGAATGATATCCATGGCAAGTGTGAAGTTTATTTTGTGAAAATCATTGTTGGTATAGGAAATTAATGACTTTCTGTGTTAAGGACTTTGTTCAAGGTACAGGAATAATTTTCCCCAAAAGCCTTTCTGCTCCTAAGTGAACCTGGAGTGACTGCTAACTATTTATCTTGGGTTATTCAGGTCTTTCCGATATAACCCCAAACCTGACTGTTGGCTTTTTTAGACTTTAACTAGATTGAACCAGTTAGATTTTGATCTTTCAACAAAGGAAGTTTATATCATTCCCTTCCCAGAAGGTTTACTTAATCTAACCTTGATCTTTCTTATTCTGCTTTAAAGAGAAACTTTTAACTTTTTTCTCTTTGGGTATCTGAAAGCCCAGGGCTTATTCATGGCCCTCTAGTTACTTGAAGTTAAAAAATCTTCTTCAAAGATATTCCCTGTTGCTGGGTCTCATTGCTCTAGCAAAAACACAGTCATATAGTAATAATAATAATAGCTTAGTTCTCTGCATTATGGTGAAGGTTCATTAAATGTTTTCTTAACAGCAATCCTGTGAAACAAAAGATGATGCATGTTGTTTTCATTGCCACTTTATTGATGAAGGAAGTAAGATTCAGAAAAACAAAACCAAATTTCCTGGGTCTAAATCCATAATTCTTTCAATTGTTACACACTGAATCTGATTATATTCTGTTAACATCAAGAAAGGCTTTGGGACTATGTTTCATTTGCTTTTTTCTTTTTAAGTTATATTAGCAAAAAAAAAAGTGTGTTTTTGTTTTCAATAGTCAAAACACAAAGAAGAGAGATTATTGGATTATATTTTTCCTTTTAATTGGCAAGGATGTTGCCAATGTCCAGGCAACTGTCATTTTCCTAAGTGGAGAAAGATTCTTTCTCTAGTTAGTAACTCTCTTTTTTGATCTCTTTGATCTTTGAAGGCTAGAACAAACATCAAACTTAATTTGTATTGAATTGCTTAAGATTGCTTATTATTGGTGACTGCTAATTATCTATGAGGACTAAAATACCTTCAATATGTTAAAATCAAATTATGATGTTTCTAATTGTTTTTAATCAGACCAATAGGAGCTCCTAACGCTCTACAACGGATCAAGTACAAATTTGAATATTTCAGGTGAATTACCTAAATTGTGCATTTCGTGTTTCTTTTGAGCTATTTCAATTCTATCTTACTGATTAAATTTAGCATCTTCTTTGATGATGGCATGCCATACTTGGTATGCCAGTTTTTCTTATTTTACACAATCAGTTCTAAAGTTCTTAAGAGAGACCTTGAGATTGTACTTTTATTGATTTTTCTCATTATCATGTGAGTGCTTGCTCAGTGTGAGTTCTCCATAACATAGTCCTTGTGGCAAGCCTATGTTTGGTATTTGAACAAAATGACCAGTTAAAGAGAGTTGTGCTTTCTATAGTCCAGACTGCCTCTAATTTCCTTAGGGAATTCTCAACTTCTTTAAAGCTTATTTCCTTAAGGAACTGCATTTTTTTTTGCAACCTCTTCAGTAGTGGTGTCAAATGCATATAGAAAAAGTGGTCTACTACTTCATATATAAGGATCCCAGTGAGCTTCATATTGATGTAGTTTTAAAATGTAATATTTTCTACATTTTATTTTATTCTTATTCATTTTAAAATTATTTTATAACTGCATTTTAATCTGTATCAGGTGCTACTTGAAAGTACACCAAGTGTTGCATATTTGACACCACTGTTTTAGAAAGTATATTTTAGATCTCTTTCAATTGCAAAATTCAAAAATAAAGAAGACAAGAAATCACAAACAGGATGATTTCAGAAAAAAATTGGAAAGACTTGCATATATAGATACAAAGTTGCAGAACCAGGAGAACATTGTACAAAATAGCACCAATATTGTATAATAAATTATTGTGAGTGACCTAACTACTCTCAGCAATTCAATGATCTAAGACAATTCCAAAGAACACATAAATTATAGATTATATATATAGAGAGAAGGAACTAATGTTGTCTGATTATAGTTTGAAATATATTATTTTTTGCTTTTCTTATTTTTCTTCTTTTGTTATCTTTTTTCTTTCCTTCCTTTTCCCTACCTCCTTCTCTCCTTCCCTCCTTCCTTCCTTCCCTCCCTCCCTCCTTCCTTCCTTCCCTCCTTCCTTCCTTCCTTCCTTCCTTCCTTCCTTCCTTCCTTCCTTCCTTCCCTCCTTTCTTCCTTTCTTCTTTCATTGTTTTAGTTTTTTAGTTTTTTTGCACAAAATAACAATATGGAAATATTTTACATGATCAGAGATGTATAACCTATACCACATTGCTTGCCTTTTGAAGGATGAAAGAGGAGACTGAGAAATGGCTAGAATTTGGAACTCATAGCATACCAAAATGAAAAAAAAAAACACTACTAATGTTAAAATTTGCTTTTCTGTTTAATTGGAGAAAAATAAAATATTATTTTAAAAGAGCAAAAAAAGCAGATAGAATTTTATGATTTAGAACTTGATTGGCTCCATGCTGTGATTTTTCTATTCATATATTGCTATGCCTTTTGTTGGTGATGTTATCAGTAATGGTAGTGGTGGTAGTCCTTCATACTCGAAAAGGAACAGTGACATCATGATGTTGGGGGTCAAGATACAAGATACAAGTTATTTGACCATGACTGATTAGTTTAATAAGAGCTTGGAAGGACCTACCACAGGATGGGCACAAATAGTTCCTTTGAACTTTTAAGATGGAGAAGTCCCTAAATCTTCACATCTTATATTTTCTTTGTGCCACTGTCATTCTGCTTTGCTTGTAAAGCACAGTGCCTTCTTTAATGGGGGTAGGCCTTATTGGACAGTTCTGTACTAGAATCTGTAATGTCCTATGATCAATACTAAAGTTCTTCAGAGAAACCTCAAAAAATAACCGTATTTTGGGGTGACTAGGTGGTGAAGTGGATACAGCACCGGCCCTGGAGTTTAAATCTGGCCTCAGACACTTAATAATTACCTAGGCACTTAACCCCATTTGCCTTGCAAATACCTAAAAAAGAAATTAACTGTATATTACCTGTTCTGATCTCCATCTAAGAACTTGACTTCTATTAATGCTCCTTTAAATATTATTTTAGGCAAACATGTCTACTAGATAAAAAGCTCTGAATAAAAGTATGGGAGAGAAGTATTAGTCTGTGTATTAAACCAAAGTTCTACGTAGCTGTTGAGCTGACTTCATTATTGTATACTTGTGAAACCTGGATAGTCTATCAGTGCCATGCCAGAAAATTTAACTATTTCCATTTTAATTGTATGGAAAGATAAAGTACAAGACACTGAGATCCTCTAACTGAATACAGAAACCAACTTAGATGGATTGGCATGTAACTGAAATGCCAAATATACATTTACTGTAAAGTATTATTTTTTTATGTATTGTTAGCTATATAGTGTAGGATCTTTTTCCTAAGCGTTCTGCCTTCATTGAACTATATGACCATTTGTCTACTCTATTATCATGAGGAAGGTATTGAATGAAAGGGAAAAAAAAAAGTTTAAGGCATTATTGATACTAAATCATGGTATCTGAGAAGATATTAATAACTACTAATTTATGTATATACTACCAAACATATAAAAACTTTATATAGAATTCAATGTAATATTCAAAATAGATATTAGAAGCAAAGAAGTAGACTTTCAAAAGCCATATCAACAATGGACTACAACTATACCTTCTTAATATTAAGAAAGATATAGAAAATATAAAATCTCATTGGTTTTTGATGGTGAAAATGCAATTTGATTCAGGGTAAAATAATTCCTTATAAACTTGTTAATATAAAGTGTTTCTCATCATATCTGAATGCATCAAACTACTTGGAAATAATAACAGAAAAAAGGCATTCAATATTCTTTGGATAAAAAAGAAGTCATAAGACAGGGAGATGCATACTTTCCAAATTTTCTTGTCATTGTGATGAAGGAGATCTAACACAGAATCTAAGTTAAAGAGGAATTATCTGTGGATGGTGAGGTCTTCCATATTTTCTTATTTGTAAATGACATTGTGCTAATTGTAGTAGATCCTAAGAAAGTCTCTTGGAAAAGATCTATAATCATTCAAAGGAGTTTAACCTATCACTCCACGAAGAAAAAAATGGTTAAAGAATTTCTATGGCCAAGATTTAAAAATTCTTTTAGATGGATACCCTATAAAGATTATCTGGTTATTTATATTCAAACTAGACAGCCCAAAATACATGATGAATTGAGCCAAAATTTGACAAAAAAGAGCAAGCTGGCTTGGCAAAAGATTATCTTTCTAATACAAACATTTCATCATTATTGTTAAGTAACCAAATGAAGAATGCCAGTGTAGAGAACTTTTGAGGATAACATGAATATAAACCACAAAGGTTATGCAGGCACGAATGGATTGCAATCTGAAATATTGTAGAGAACTTTGGTGTGATTCAGTGAAGTCAAAGACCTATCTGACAGGAAAAAATAGGATCCTTTAAAAAATCCTATAAAAAGATTTAAAGACAAGTTTTCTCCTTTCTCCTTATTGACCCCTCCTATTCTGTGTATATCAACTATATCTTTCATGTATATATAAAAACACTCATGCATACAGATATATAATATGAAGGTTAGCTTTGACTTAATTTACCTCTGGACATCACTTTTCTGACTTCCTTAGGTCAGGCAGGATGACTGCTTCATTATTTTTCCTTTTGAGTCAGAAAGATTATAGCTCTTGTGCAGTGTTTCTCTAGCTCTACTTCTCTATAATCCATCCTATACTGTTCTCTTCCCAATGAGAGATTTGCTCTGGGAGCCATAAATTCACATCTGTCTTCTCCTAATCATAGCTCTTTAAAAGAAATCACTGATCACCCTTCCTTCCCAATTTTTCAATCTGTCCCCTCAAGCATGGAACTAGGCTAGGCTGCTTATTTAACACACTGTGGTTTTCTTGTTACATGTACTTATTTAACAGTCTGGCAGCTTCAAAGGTAAACTAGGCTCCTAAAATTATTTTTGAAATGATATACAATAGAAGAGAAAATTGTATACTCTTTTTCTATTGACCTTTATTCATTTTTACTTCTAATACAGAGATTGAGTTCTTTCAACATGTATTTTAATAATAATATTATTTCAATATAAATGGTTTCCTTTATAATTCTATGTTTCTTATTTTTTTTCATTTAAAAATATTCTGAGAAGGGATCTATAGGCTTCACTTGTCTGTCATTACATATAAAAATCCTGAGAATCCCTGATTTACATGAAACTATAAATAATATAGGGCAGTAGATGGTTCAGTGGATAGAATACCAAGCCTGGAGTCAGAAAGACTCATCTTCCTGAATTTAAATCTGACCTCAGATGCTTATAAGCTGTGTGAACCTGGTCATATCATTTAACTTTGTTTACCTCAGTGTTCTCTTCTATAAGATGAGCTGAAAAAGAAAATGGTAAACCACTTCAACATTTTTGCCATGAACCCCCCCCCATGGGGTCACAAAGAGTCGGGCATCATTTTGTTTTTGAGTCAGACATCATTAATTAATAATTGAAGAACAATATAAATTCTTGACATTTTACAAAGAAATAATGTCTTAAACATTATTTAATGTAATGAATGAATAATTTTTAAAGGTAGTAGGTTGAGAGTAAGGGTTTTGAGGTTTCTTTCAAACTCCTAAATATAAGACCCTCCAAGGCTCTTTCATAGCCCCTTCTTAACCAAGTGTAGAGTATTACCCTTTGAAATCAAATCTTTATCATCTGTAAAGCCTAAATTGTAGCCTCGTTTTGTTTTAAAAAGTCACGAAACCTTGCTGTATTATTGTGACGTGATTCAGAAGCCCATCTTATGGCCTAAGAGAAAGAGCTCATCTTTTCTAATAAGGTTCTTGCTAGTGCAAAGAAGTGGTTATTCTCATCACTAATGTGTTATCTTTCTATGTAGAAAAAAAAATTAACACCAAGGGAAATATATATTCTATTTATGAGACGTGAAAATAATATAAATATCATCAATACATTTCTTTTCTCCATAAAATAGTTACTATAGGGGCGGCTAGATGACACAGTGGATAGAGCACAGGCCCTAGAGTCAGGAGTACCTGAGTTCAAATCCAGCCTCAGACACTTAATAATTACCTAGCTGTGTGGCCTTCGGTGAGCCACATAACCCCATTTGCCTTACCAAAAAAGCCTTCAAAAATAGTTACTATCAATAATCATGTGACCAACATCAATTTTTGTTTAGATACAATATAATGTTTTTGCTTCATCTAAAACAGAGATTGCCCTTACAAATTTTTTCATTGTTTAACAATATTCAATTGATTCATTAAGTTATGTTACTAACTCAAACCCTTCCCAATTCAACTTTGTCTTCTTTTTAATTTAATCAGCCATACCACTAAGTCATTTCATCTTTAACTCAAAGTTAAGAAGTTACTTTACAAATTTATGTCTATATATGTCTTGGCTTTCTATCTCATTAAAATTTCCTCTTTTCCCTGTCATAACATGATTCTAGTCTTAACTGTAACTGCAGTATGACTAGAGTACAGACTAGCTCAGATGTACAGCTAAATATGTCTCTCTGTCTCTCAGTCTCTCCATCTCCATTTAGGTCTTTCTTATTCTCTCTCCCTGTCTCTCTGTGTCTATCTCTGTCTTCCAATCTGTCTGGCTGTCTTTCTCTGTTTCATTGAAATTTAATCTATCATAAGGCAATGGCTCAGTGTCTTTACAGATTTTTATGGACTTTTCCATGCTATGGCATTTGTTAACTTATTAGATCAGGAGGGCAAAGAAGTCAACCTCTTCATATACTAGGGAAATAACATGTGCAGAGCTAACTTCCAAACTAAAAGTATATCTAGAGGCATACTGATAAATATTTAACTATAAAAAATTCATGACACATTCTTAAGCTTAATTTTTTTATGAACATGTTCTTAAAGCTTTTTGCTATATTATACCATTATTATGCCATCATATTCAGTTCCTTCTTGTGCCTTCTCTATATAAGCTCCTTCTAACAGCTCTTATAAATGAGAGATTTCATATGAGTTATCAGGATCTTCTTCCCATGCAGGAATACAAACAGTTCAATATCTTTAAGTTCTTCATTGTTAGTCCTCATCCACCCCCTCTATGGTTCACCTGAGTCCTGTCCTTGGAAATCAAACTTTCTGTTCAGCTCTAGTTGTTTCAGTAGGAAAGTTTGAAAGCCTCCTGTTTCACTGAAAGTCCATCTTTTCCCCTGAAAGAGAATGTTCAGTTTTGCTGAGTAGTAGATTCATGGTTGTAAACCAAGATCTTTTGCCTTCTGGAATATCATATTCCAAGCCCTACAAGCCCTTAATATGGATTGTGCCAGATCCTGTGTAATACTGACTATAGAGCCATAGTAGTGGAATTGTTTGTTTCTGGCAGTTTTTAGTATTGTCTCTTTGACTTGGGGGTTTTGGAATTTAACTATAATATTCCCAGAAGTTTTTCTTTTGTGATCTCTTTCAGGAGGTGATCAGTGAATTCCCTCAGTTTCTATTTTACCCTCTGGTTCGAGGATCTCAGGGCAATTTTGCGGTATTATTTATTGAAAAATGAAGTCTAGGATCTTTCCTGGTCGTGACTTTCAGGTATCCAATAATTTTTAAATTACCTGTCTTGGATCTGTTGTCAAGGTTGGTTGTTTTTTTCATGAGATATTTCACATTTTCTTTCAATTTTTAGCTTCTTTGGAAGAGTTTTATTTCTTCCTGATTTCTCACAAAGTTATCAGTTTCCTTTAGTTCCATTCTGCATTTGACAGAGTTATTTTCTTCAGAGAGCTTGTTTATCTCCTTTTCCAGATGGCCAATTCTACTTTTTAAGGCATTCTTCTCCTCATTTGCCTTTTTTGTGTTGCTTTGTCCATTTGGCCTTTAACACATTATTTTCTTCAGTAGTTTTTGTATTTCTTTCAGCAAGCTCTAATTTGGTTTTCATGATTTATCTACATTGGTCTCATTTCTCCTCCCAATTTTTCCTCCATCTCCTCTAATTGCTTTGCAAAATCTTTTTTAAGCTCACCCATGACCTGAGCCCATTTTCTACTTTTCTTGTAGGCTTTGGATATAGATGCTTCAATTTTATCCTCTTCTGAATCTTCTTCCATGGGACCCAAGTAATTTTCTATGGTCAGGTTCTTTTTTTTCTTTTGCTTGCCCATTGCCTCAGCATATGATTTATTTATCACACTTTCAAGGTTTTGGTGGGTTTTGGTACACCCCCACTGGGGTTTTAATTCCTCCAAGGTCTTATGAGAGGCTTTAACTGGTTCTTGTCTGGTATTTGATAATTGAAAGACCACAGACCCTCCTTCTCTCTGCCCTGGATCTGTGAGGAGATTTCCTGCTCAGGTTATGGTAGTAATGAAGCCCAAACTACAACTTAGATTTGGGTGTGGGCAAACAGCTGAGTCCTGCCCCAAGGAGAGCAGAGGAACATCTAAGGTCTCCCCAGCTCCCTTACTGTGGGCTGTGATCTGGAGGTACAGGCTGGCTTCCCCCTATTCCTACTGAAAGTTTTCACTGTAGGGCTGCTCTGAGGCGAGCTCTTTCTCTGCACTCACTCTGGTGCAACAGTGTTCTCTTACCACCCCTTAAAGCTGTTCCCAGTGATCCTGGGGCCAGAAGATCAGGAAACTGCCCCCTCTGCCAAGGACCTAGGTGCCCCTAGGGATCTAGGTACTCAGCTGGCTGTCCTGCACTGCAGCCTGCAGTGTCTTTGTCTAACCTTTGGTCCCTGTGTAGCAGATGTTTCCTATGGAACTTCTAAGTTGCCTTGGGCTGGAAAATTGTATCATTCAGTCTTTCGGTCAGTTCTGTTCCTCCAAATTTTGACTAGAGTCATAATTAGACATCTTTTGGGGAAATGAGTTTCTGGGAATTCCTACTTTCACACTGCCATCTTGGCTCTGCTCCCCCTTTCATATATTTAGAGTGAACAAAACAATAGATCAAGTCCTGATTTCTAGTGATTATTGTTTTCTGGTGTTCATCATAAAAAAATTTAACAATCAACTGTAGTGACTTGGTTTGAGCTAACTCCTTTCTTTGCATATTTTACGTCAAAACAAAGAGGCAGGTCTCATTGGAGTTGTTGCTCTGTTCTCCAATAGGAAGAAGTAATTCTTTCTTCTATTTTTCTAGAACACACTCATTTCTGATTACTTTCTAGGTTACATATTGATTGTGAAATATTTAAAAAAAATATAGTTGAAGATTTCTTCCCTGGCAAATTATATCTCAGTAGTCTGTAAAATGCCATGATTTCCTTTTCCCTGCTCTAAAATACTCAGACTGTATCCTACACACACACACACACACACACACACACACACACACACAAATACAATCTTACACTCCATTTATATTACTAGATATAATTGGAGTAACATTCTAGTCTAAATTTTAAGTGGCATGTAGTTTAGAAATCAATTTATGAAATTCTGAGTACTTGACAATTAATTTAAGTGCTTATAAGTGGAATTAATTTAACTAAGTGCTGTGAATTTTAGCCACTTTGTTTTTGGATACTTTAATTTGTACCTTGAGCACTTGTAATTTTCATCTGTTAAGTGCTATATTTTTAGTGATCCTCTAGAACATCAAGGATTACAGAATAGAAGTCATTATTACAATATGTTAACATGGAAATTGATTTTCTTTTTAAATATATTTTCTCCATTTTTAATAAAAAATCTAAGGTCCACAGTAGCTATACAGTATGCTCTATGAATTTCTTTTTGGACCTTTTAAGAACATTATGTTTGACTTAGAACTACATGTCTTTGTTTTTCATTTTGTTTTGTTTGCTCTGAACCTTGGCGAAATTAAGGTAGCATCCTTGAGCTCCATTGCTCTTTACCTCACTAAACTGTCATAGTACTAGACCATATACAGATATGTCATCCTGCCATACTTAGATGTTCTGCTGAAATAGTGATAGTGAGGTATAATTATATTTTTCAGATAGGTAATGCGAGAAAAAAAGAGAGCATAATCTTACTCTAGTAATTTAATTCAACAAATATTAAGGACAAAAAATATAGTATTTTTGCCCACATAGAACTTAAATGCTAATTAAAATTTTTCAGACATATCATTTCACACTCAATCCGACCTGTTCATAGAAAGCCTGGTTCTTGAAAATGATGTATTCTTAATAGAAATTCCACAAACCACTGCAATGCTTAATACTTTAAATTTTTTTCAATTATATTTAGTAATTAATTATTATTTATCTATCATAAATGAGATTCACGTCTCTACTAATATCTCATCCACAACAGGATGGGGACCTTCCTCCTTTTAATTCTATTGGTCTGGCATGGCAAAGACAACTGCAAGTGGAGATCAAAATTCAATAAATGTAGTAGCTTTTGAGGGATGAATTAATTAAATATTTGACAAACTATAACCCACAAATAATGTTACAAATATCCAAATGACCCTTGGCAGAAAAATGACTCCCAACCTCTATTCTACAGAAAACCTTCCCAAATCTTCTTAATTTTTTAAATTCCTTTTCTTTGGTAATTATTCTCTATTTATGCTTGTTCCAACATATTTAAAGCAGCTCTTCTTTGTAGGAGTTAAGAACAGGAAATTAAGTAGGTGTCCATCTTTTGGGGAATGGTCAAAATGAATGTAATAGAAAAAAGAAAAAATAAAGAAGAAGAAATAAATGTAAAATATTCAGAAAGGTTTAGAAAGACATAGAATAGTAAAGTAGAATGAAGTGAGCATAATTTTAAAATAACATACATAATGACTATAAGTGAAATGAAACAGCAACAAATAACAAATGAAACAATGTTATCTAGTTCTAATGATCAAGCTTTATATCAAATAAAAGTCAAGAAAGTGCACTCTCCTTTAAAAAAGTAGGAAAACTATGGGTGTAAGCACTGTATTTAATAATTGAGAAAGACTAATGCAATCATTGGTTTTTCTGACCATTTTTTCCTCTTTGTAAAATGGATGATTCTATATGAGGGAATGTATTGGGAAACATAAATGATGCAAAAAACAGCAATAAATAACAATAATTGTTAATGTTACCAGTGTTAATAGAGAGCAGGACATGAACAAGAATAGAGAGTAGTTCAGTTTCTCTGAAGAAAATTACTATATATTAAAACAATATAATAGAAAAGGTTGGATTGGAAGGTAGTTAGTACAAAGGAAATAATATCATAATCACAAGTTTACATTTTATTTGATAAGCAATAAGAAAGCAGGAAAAGCAGTTGAGTAGAAGTGATGTCATAATTATTTGTTAAGAAAATCAATCAGGTGATGTTGTGATGGTTGTATCATTTAGGGTTTAAAACCTGGTTTTCCTGTTTTCTAAACTTAAGACCTTTCTACTATAAACATAATGAAATTTGTAGTGGAAAACTTTTTTTCTAAACTCTAACCTTGCTGCCTACCCACAAAAAGGAAATTCTGTATAATGAATATTGGTAAAGGGCATAGTAAAATATGTAAGGAAAAATTAGTGCACAACAAAGCACATTAAAGCTAATCTAGGATCATATTACTATTCCTCTTGTATAACAATAGAATGCTAAAAAATAAAATAAAATTACAGGACACAAAACTAAGGTGTCAACTTGTCACCATGTTACATTTAAAGTAGTTATTAAAATCATTATTCTATCAACTTGTGAAGTTTAGATATACCAAATATAGCAACCTGGTTTAATTGCTCCTTGCTACAGTGAGTGAAACAGAAAGAAGGGGAGAAAAGAGTGCATGAAACTGAATGTTAGCAAGACAAATTCAAAGACATTTTTCCCATCAAATGACAATTAAGAAATAATTCTCAGCATGACTATAGAATAAATTAAGACATATTTTTTCAAATTAGACTCCTCTGAACAATAAGGAAAAAACAATGTCTGTCTGTAGAACTTAAAAATAAAGATGATTAGAAAGTCCATATTAAAAAGTACAATAGACATGACAATGCTATTTTGTATGAATAGTTTTTCTTTCAGAAATTAAGTAGAATGTCACTTTGAATATTTCTAATTTTCAATTGAATTGTTTTATTGGATTTGACAGAAATAATTTTTATTTAACGTATAAATAATAAGTAAGATCATCAAGGAAACACTCTTAAAATTCCTGAGTTTTCCAGTTAAATATTGATTCTTCTATATTTGTCTAAAGATCAATGTAACTTAATGAGTAAAGTCAAGAAAATACTGAATTCAAGATTTATATTTAGAATAGTATAGCTATAAAATGGGATATTTCTGATTTTCTGAAGCATGTTTTTTTTAATTTATTGATAATTAGCATTTAGCTATTATAAAATATAATTTGCAATTAAACAAGCATTTAATAAGTTCATTCTGTATGCCAAACATTGTGGTGAGAACTAGAAATTCTAAGAAAGAAAATTTTTAAAAGTCTTGATTTCTAAGAGTTTATAGTCAAATGGAGAAAAACATACAGTTATTCAGATTCCAGAAGAGTTATCATGGTGTAATTTTGTGCATTTCTTTGTTTCATGATTACCTTAAAATTTGAAAATATATTTTATTTCCTTCAATTCAATATTACAAAAATTCTGTTCTATTAAACCTAGAATAAACATGATTAAATTCTTCTTCATTGAAGATAGAAAAGTTTAATTGTACTCTTACAACTGAATAAAGTTTATTTTCTTTATATATTTTTATTTTTAAAGAATTTAAATTAATTCTTGCATTGTTCCATATCTTTTGCAGATAAACAATTACAATTTGAAAACCTAAATATTCTTGACAGTAGATTCGCAGTCACACAGAAAAATAAAATATATATTGCAAAAATCTAGTGAGATAATACAACACACCACTAAAATTTAGTAATTTGAGCAAAGTTTAATAGTTATAATTTTGAATATTTTGTGTATATATATGTATTTGTACATGTGTATATACCTATATGTTTATGTATATATATATATATATATTGCATATATATATATATATATATATATATTGCATATATATATATAAACCTGAATGTTGATAACAGGATATCAGTTATGAAACAGTGCATTGAAAGAAAGTTGAGAATTTCTCATCACAATATTCTAGGACTTTTGCAAAGTCCATATTTTTTCAGTTCTTAATAGTAGACAAAAATAGAAATTTGTCTGTAACTGAAAATTTGCCATGATCTCTCAGAGTTTGATTTTCTAGGTTGTTAAACACAATTGCCTTAGCTATTTTTTATGACTGTAGAGCAAGTCTTCAGGTAGTAAGA
Source organism: Macrotis lagotis (assembly GCF_037893015.1). NCBI lineage: Eukaryota > Metazoa > Chordata > Mammalia > Peramelemorphia > Peramelidae > Macrotis > Macrotis lagotis. The sequence continues at coordinate 674,227,653 of NC_133658.1, read as the reverse complement.
GCACTAAACTAAGTGAGCTTTGTATATCAAAATTATGGAATCATCCATGACATCTATGAATAAAAGGTCTTCAGACAGTGTTCCGGGGAAAGCATGTTATGGAAGGAATTTGACAGGAGTGAGAGAGTTTATTGGATGAACAATGATGGTTTGTTAAAGACACAAGAAAGGCCCACATTTGATTATAAAAACGCTTTAAATAATCTTATACACAGATAAATAAAATCAATATCCTTCACTATTTTTCTGGAATAAATCACAGAACACTCTAGAGAAATGACATTTACTCAGCTCTAGAGGTGGTATGGATTAATGAAATAAAATGAGAATGAAAAAATCAAACAAGTGGGAGAAACATGTTTCATAACAGTAACTTGGTATAACAGCAGTCAGAATGAGATGAACAATAATGCACAATTGATGAGAAATCTAGATAAATTAATACCGATAAGTAATAATAGTATAATATCTAACATTTATACATTAGCACAGTATATAGAACACTGGAAATGGAATCAGAAAGACTAAGTTCAAATCTGGCTCAGATACTTACCAGGTATTAAACCATAGATATGTTTGCCTCAGTCTCCTCATCTGTAAAATGGGAATGATAATGATAATAATACAACTACCCATCAGGATTGTTTTGAGGATTAAATGAGATAGTAATTGTAAAGTACATAGCATTGTCCCTAGAACACACTATGCACCATATAAATTCTAGACATAATAGTGCTATTATCATCATCATCATGATCATTATTAATAGCAATAATGATACTTCTATGTAGAAATATATAATGTATATTATAAAAGTGTTTGTACATCTCCATAGACATACATTGTGTCTATCTATAATATATATTGAAATATAATACATACTCAGGTGTATGTATTCATACATATATCATATTTGTGCAATATACACTGACAATGTACACTGATAATAATAATAATCTGTCTATTTCTTGCATCAGAATAGTTCAGATCTTACCTATGATTTCTCTTTCTTTGTATTTTTTTCCATGTTCTTCAAATAACCCTCAATAAAGTATTCGTGCAAAAGGCCTTTTGCATTGTCTGCCTGATCAGTCATATTTGGCACTAAAATAATTAAAAACTTTCACCAAGTTGTCTTCTAGCTCTATGGAAGGTTCCTAGGAGAGTAGAAAGATATGAAACTTTCCTAACTTTGCTTAAACCAGGAGAATGATATTGTATAACATGTTAAAGAAATGATTTTTCATTTATTAATAAAGTAGCATCCTGTTGATTTAAAACTATGTTTCCCCAACAAGTCATGTAATTAATATTAAGGAGATGTTTCTTTTTATTAGGAACTAAGGGTCTCAGTAATCTAAAGCTTGTTTCTTTCTCTGAAATGTGAGACACTCTTATTTGTTTGAGAATGGAAGTTATAAATATTGTCTTACCCTTGGGAAAAGAACTAAGAAGCAAGCTTGCATTTTAGAAAGAAGGAACATGACTTGAAACATAATTTAGATAGAAGTATTATATGGAATTTCATTATATGTCTTCTAAGTCATTTATTTTTATCTTAATCTTTTATTTTAACCTGTTTGAAAAGAATATTTCTGTAGTAGAGTAGATCTTATTTAATTCTATCCTTTTTCTCTATCTGGAGATCAGGAGAGCTGAAATAATTTCTCTCTCCTCTACACTCTTCTCTCTCTCTCTCTCTCTCTCTCTCTCTCTCTCACACACACACACACACACACACACACACACACACACACACATGCACACACACATGCACACGCACACCACCACACACACACACACACACACACACACACACACACACACACACACACATTTAATCTTTCTTTATATTAGGCGATGGAGTATTCCACCTCAGTTTTTCAAATCTTTCGTAGGTGAACCTGACTTTTAATAAATATTAATTTGAAATGCGTTGACTTTTTTATTCCTGAAAATAATGACAAGTTGATATGCCATGCTGATGTCAAGATATCAAAAAATGGCCCCTGTTCTTGTAATAATAGTCATTCCATTTTTAGATATCATTATCACCATTTATCTGTTCATTTGTTTACTATCTGTTTTTATTTTTCCCTTTTTTTAATTAATTGAATTTTCCAATATTATGTAAAGATAGTTTTCAACATTTATTTTTGTAAAATTTTCTCTCTCCTATTTGCCTTCTTCCCTTCCCTAAGATAATAAGCAATCGGGCGTGGCTTTCTTACACTTATTTTCATATTAGCAATTCTGTGAAAGAAGAATCAGAACAAAAGGAAAAAACCATGAGGAAGAAAAAAAAAACAATTTTGAAAAGTGAAAATACTATACTTTAATCTGCATTGAATGCAGATCTTTTTCCACCCTGGACATGCATGTCATTTTCCATCACAATACTTTTAGAATTGTTTTTAATCACTGTATGGTTGAGAAGGGTTAAGTCTACCAAAGATAATCATCACAGGATGCTACTGTTGCTGTGGACAACGTTTTCCTGGTTCTGCTCACTACATTCAGTATCAGTCATGTATTTCCAGATTGTTCTGAAATCCACTTGTTCATCATTTCTTATAGTATAAAATAAGCTTTCATTGTGACTGTGGCAGGGGCTCCGGGCCCGCTCCCGCCTCCTATTCCCTGCCCCTTCTCTTCCCTCCCCTCTCCTCCAGGGGTCTCGGGGCTGGGGCCGGGGAGCTGGAGGCTGGGGCGCAGGAGGCCGTGGAGCACGCGGCCGGGTCGCACGAGGCCGGGGCCGGAGTGCGAGCCGGGGCACAGACGGCCGGAGCGCAGGAGGCCGGGGCCGGGGTGCGAGCCGGGGCGCAGGCGGCCGGGGCGCAGGAGGCCGGGGCGCACGAGGCCGGGGCGCACGAGGCCGGGGCGCACGAGGCCGGGGCGCACGCGGCCGGGGCGCACGAGGCCGGGGCCGGAGTGCGAGCCGGGGAGCAGGCGGCCGGGGAGCAGGAGGCCGGGGCACACGCGGCCGGGGCGCAGGAGGCCGGGGCGCAGGAGGCCGGGGAGCAGGAGGCCGGGGCGCACGCGGCCGGGGCCGGAGTGCGAGCCGGGGCGCAGGAGGCCGGGGCGCACGCGGCCGGGGCCGGAGTGCGAGCCGGGGCGCAGGAGGCCGGGGCGCACGAGGCCGGGGCCGGAGTGCGAGCCGGGGCGCAGGAGGCCGGGGCGCAGGAGGCGGGGGCGCACGAGGCCGGGGGCGCAGGAGGCCGGGGCGCACGAGGCCGGGGCAGGCAGGCAGGGCCTTCCCCTGGCCGCGCCCCGACCGGCCGGCTCTTTCCCGCCTGCAGCCGTCCTGACTGAGGAAGACGCCGAAGCTCCGCGGGCACGTGAGCCACAGCCATGGCCACGGCCACGGCCACATGGGCAAGCACCGGAAGCACCCCGGGGGACGCGGCAACGCGGGAGGCCTGCACCATCATGGTATCAACTTCGACAAATATCATCCAGGTTACTTCAGACCAAAGCTACTGCCCAACTGTCAACCTTGATAAGCTGTGGACACTGGTCAGTGAGCAGGCCAGGATCAATATGGCCAAAACCCAGGAGGGGCGTGCTCCCATCATTGATGCTGTTCGGTGGGGATACTACAGACTCCCCAAGCAGCCTGTCATCGTGAAGGCAAAGTTCTTCAGCAGAAGAACAGAGGAAGAAATTAAAGGGGTTGGTGGAGTCTATGTCCTAGTGGCATAAAAATCCAATGTTTCAAATAAAACAAATGTCTTTATTTAAAAATAAAGAAAAATAAGCTTTCATTACATTCATATGTTACAATTTGTTCAACCATTCCCCAATTTTTGATTAAGTTCTCAATTTCCAATTCTTTGTTACCACAAAAAGATTTGCTGTGAATAATTTTGTACACTACATGCAGGTCTTTTCTCCTTTTTCATGATCTCTTTAGGATATAGAACTTAAAATTACTAGATCAAAGGGTATGTACAGTTTTATTGACCTTTGGACAGAGTACTAAATTGTTCTTCAGAATGATTTCATCAGTTCACAGCTTCACCACAAATACATTTAATGCTCCAGTTTTCCCACATCCCCTCTAACACTGATAATTTCCTTTTTCTGTCATCTATCATCTTTTAAAGTACCAGGAATATTATAGGAGCTGTACAAATGCTTATTCTTTTCCTTTTCCTCTTATTCTATCTTTCCCCTTTTCCTCTCTCTATGAGCACAATGTATCTGACTTTCTGATAAACCCATTTCAAATGAAAGCCTTTTAGTTATTTTTTTCACGTAGGTCATTCCTTGAAATATGTCCCAATCTCTTTTTTATTCATTGGATTGCCTCCATATTTCTTTTTCTTTGCCTTTTCAAGAAATTCAACCATGACATAAACATTCAATTACTACTTACACTGTGATAGTCCCTATGCCAAGGACCAAGAAAAAAAAAAGAAAGCAAACAATATTTTGGTTAGAATTTTTAGTGTATGTGTGGTGAAGACATATAAACAATAAGTTACAATAGATACAATACAAAGAAGATGAAAAGTAATTTGAAAGAAGCATATGAGGTTAGGAGGAATTGTTAATAAGCACCTACAAAATGTAGGATTTTAGTTGAGCCTTGAAAGCAGTCAGAGCAACTAATAGAAATCTATTAACAGAGAGGTTCTAGTGTGAGATAACATCTATGCAAAGGCATGGTGACAGATAGTATAAGGTTCCAAGTACACAAGTGGACTAGAGTAGAATTAGAGTAAGTATGGAGTTCAGGTTATGAAGAACTTAAATGTCTAAGCAATTCTATATTTGACCTTGAAGATAATAGGGAGGCATTAAGAGGTCACTAATCTTGTGAGTGGCCTAGTCACATCTGCATATTAGGAAAATCCATGTGAAGAAAATGGGTTAGAACAGGACAGAGAGGGGTTTCATTTGTCTTACAAAGAGGAGATAACAGCTTAAGAAGGGTATTGGTTATATGGATAGTGAGAAGTGGATATACACGAGAGATGTAAAGGTAGAGATGACAAAATTTGTCAGTAGTTTGGATTTGTGGAGAGAATAAAAATGAAAAATCAAAGACAATTACAGAATTACAAACCTAAGTAACTAAGAGTATAGTTGTATCCTGAATAGAGGTAGAAGTATTCAAAAGGAGGGAAAATTTTAAGGAAAAATGAGTTTGGCTCATTTGGCTCATTCAGATGTGAACAGGATATTCTTCTCAAAATATCCAAGTGATAAATGGAGATATAGCTTTAGTTCCATATACACAGTAGAGTGGGATAAAAGATGAGAAAACATTTCTATGAAAAAGTGGTTAGGCAGATAAGAGAAAATGTTAAGAGCAATGTCATAAAAACCTGGAGGTGAAAGAATTCTCAGGAGGAGGGGATCTACACAGGAGGAGGGAATCTACAAAATTTCAAATGTTTCAAAGCAATCAAGAAGGATTAGAATTATTACAGTCATATTTTCTGATGAATGGATCATTACTAACTGTGGAGAGAGCCATATCAGTTTAATGGAGGTTTGAAGAAAGATTATAGAGAGTTTACAAAAAAGTGAAATGAGATAAAATGGAAGACAAGAGTATAGACAACTTCATCAAGGAGTCTAACTATGGAGAAGAAATATATGTTAGTTGATTGGAATGAGAAGAACAAGTGAAAGCTTCTAAATTATAAGAGAGACATGAATGTTTTTATATTTGGCATTAAAGGAGTCAAGAGAAAATATATTAAAAACCATTCTTCAAACATTTTATTGTTCTGATATTCCCAAGTATACAGTGTCTCAATGGCAAGATTTCCTTTTTATAAGGGTGAATGTATATGCATGCATGCGTGCATGTGTGTGTGTATGTATGCATGAGTTTGAGAATGCATGAGTATATGCAAGTGTGTGCTAAGGAGCACTTTGTAAAATGGTTAGGGTTAGGGTTATATATTGAGGAGAAAGGAGTAGACTTAGAATCAGGATGACCTATGTTCAAGACACATCCAAATTGCATAAGTGGATAACTTCCTTAAACCTCTCAGTCCCAGTTTCCTTAAGGTTCTACAAGGTTCTTTTGATTTCTAAATAGATGACAATATGATCCTACTGCTATTGCTCTAAGCATTGTGTATTTCCCTAAATGCAAAAAGTAGTAGCATTCATCTTATATGTGGATATGATTTGCCATCTCTATGGGTTGACTCTTAAACACCATATCATAATCTGGAAAATAGACATTTGTCAAAAAATTATGAAGAAACCATATGATATTTTAGTGTAGAAACAATTGCATTCATAAATGCATAAATTTAGAGGCCTTCATATTTGTGAATTCCCTTTTAGATATAATGAAAATCATTCCTCACACAGTGCTGAACACCTTTGGAAAATATTCATCTCCCTAAGACTGTTTTGACTTCTTTTCTGTCAGTTATACTTGCAAAAAAAGGTGATGGTCATTAATGCCAAAATTTTCACCTTTTAAAGTTTCTTTTTTGATGGCTTCATTGAATATTTTTCATTGAAAATGTGATAATTTATGCACAAAATGCCACCCACAAATAATATATATATTTGGCATGTATCTATAATTATACTTAGAGGAATATATATGAGCTTATGAATGAGAGTACTATCTCCATTTTATAAATTGTAACCCATCTGTTGACTCTCAACATGTTCATGTCTTCTCATAAATCCTCTGAAAGAGTTCTACCCAATATACTGTGGGGTTTTTTTTATTTTTTTTAGTTTTACTTCTTTGATGATTGGGAGAACACCAAAGAATTAAAGGTCATCAATCCATTATATGTCATTCAAGCCTAATTATTCATTTTCAATTACTGCCTTCTGCAGAAAGCCTCTGTATCACTTAATACACACACACACAGACACACACATACACACACACACACACGTGTGTGTGTGTGTGTATATATATATATATATATATATATATATATATATATATATATATGTATATATGAAGATGGGGTGGGGTGTGGGTATTTCAGCCTACTCATACCTTGAATTCATTTCTCCATTGCTCTTTAGATGACCTTTAATACACTGATAATTTCATGACTTAAGTCCACACAATCTTATTGCTAAAATATTGTTTAAAAAAAGCTCAATCTTTACATAAAGAAAAATGGAATAAGCACAAATAAGCATGAATAAGCAAAAACTGAATAATTTCTTAGGGCAATCTAGAATGTCCTCCTTTTCCTGTCTTGTTCTGGCCTGACATCAATATCCATACATATTACATATCTAAGAATATCTACAAATAAACTAATTCTCTTAGATGTCTATTCAAGTACTTGCAATGATTTGGATATTCATTTTTTCATCCACTTTACAAATATTTTCTAGGAAAAATTCTATTGAATGATTATGAATCTAATAATCATTCTATAGTTTTTTTAGCTATTCATTTAATCACGACAATTTGCTCTCTAAACAAAAGCACTGGCAGAAACTTATTTATAGGAAATCCTTCATTGATTCATACTCTGTGCTTGATATCCTCTGTGGCAGTGTATAAGTTATTTCTGTTGTGACTCCTTTAAAGAATTTCAAACATTTTGATATATAAATATAAAAGGAGGTATGATCGTTTTTGGAGAGCAGGCGTCAGAGACAGGAAAACAGATTCAATTATGCCTCTGACACATACTGACTATGTAATCTTCTCACTGTCCCTAGACAGTCTTGTGGAGGTTATAAATTATGGAAAGTTGCATTTCTACATTGGCATGGGTCTTTTTCTTACCAACTGAAAGTTGAAAATCCCAAGTTTCTGAAATCCCAGATCTAAACAGAAAATAAAAAGGAGGTGCTTTATTTTAAGAAGAATAAAACCTTTTCAATTTCATTTTTTTCTTTCAGAAACAAACACAATCAATGGGCCACTGCATTCTCTCCATTTTCCAGTCAGTTTTTTGACTATAGAGATGTGGATACTATAGAATATCTTTTGTAAAACCATGCTATATTTTTTCTACTCTTGCCAAGGATACGCTTGACATTTTGGTAGCTTTTAGACTGTAATTTATTATTCTTTGTCACCTTTTGGGAGGATAATAAAAGAGTTAAAATTATTTTCCAAGTATTTTGAAAATCTTTCTTTTACATAACTTAAAGATATATCTTACATTTCAAATACTCAATTTATATGTTTCATCAATTTAGATGTTCCCTTTGGTGTTGTGTGCAGATTGCAACAGAGCTATACATTCCTATTCTGTGTAGTATTTTTTATGTCCTTCCATAAATTTTCCGCAGATGTTTCATTCAATGGGTTGGTAGTCTTCTTTTATTTCTACTGAAAATGTGTATATGCCAGTATTATATCTGAGTTATCCACCTTTTTGCCATTTGCCCATCCTATTGTCTTTTCTTATCAATAATTTCCCTCACAATTTTGACTACAATTTAACTCATATACAAGGGGGGGGGGGAAGGTATCCATCAGTCACCTTTCTAATGTACCCTGTGTGATTCTTACTTTGAATTCTTTGGAAACTGCTGTGTTCTGTGGTACACAGGCATACAACTTTGTCCCTCAATGGTAATTAGCACAATCAAAAGAACTCTGCCAATTTATGAAAGCAATTCAGTCTTCATTTATCTTACAGAGTGTGCTTATTTGATGATGATTAGATCATGACCTTAAGATGTTGGATACCAGAGTAAAACAGACACTCTAGTTTTACTAAGGGTATTTTCCATTGTCCTTCAGGGTATCTAGAATCGATTCCAAGTTGAGAATAAATAGCATCTATAAATAATGAAATTCTCAAGCTATGTACATTTATGGATGCTGGTTGCAGCAGGATCTCTTCATTTTCTTTCTCTTAATTCATATAGAATGAATATAGAAAATATTTTGCTACATAGAAAAATAGATTTAAGAAAAATCTTTATAGAGAAAAAATCATTTTAATTTATTTTCTTATGATAATTCAATGAGTTATTCATTTAATATCTTCTTCCTGCCATAATGTGATATTAGAGTAACTACAAAGCTGATGTCTAGCATACAATATATTAATTTGTGAATTTACACCTAATCAAAAAAAATTATTTGAGCTAAAAGAGCTCATAGAGATAGCATCACAGTAAAAAAAATCATTTATTAATAAAAGATTGTACTATTTTCTATTAAATATGAATAATAAATGAAATTCAATTGTATCTTGTCCTCATCAGACTGCATCAACTATACCGGCTCCAATAATGGGGAGCTGAATTAAAGAAGTATGTTGAAAAGTTGGAAACAATGTAAAGCAGGTATTGTTAATGTAGAAGGCATGGAATCCATAAATTACAGATAGATAATAAGTGATTTGTGAATTTGGATAGGGAAAAAAATGAAAACTTTTCACACAAATCTTTGATCTCCTTCAAATGAATTTTAATTTTTTAATTTAAAAACATTGTTCTGAGACAGGGTCTTTAAATTTTTGCCAGAATTCTAAAATAAAAAAGGATAAAAAACTTATGACATAGAAGAATTTAAGCAGGATGAGGTGGAAGGATTACGTGGAAATCTTTTGAAAGAATTAGGATATTTAGACTGGAAAAGAAATGGTTTTATGTATGGATTGCTGTCTTAAATATTTGAAAGACTGGCATGTGGAAGGATTAGACTACTTCTATTTGATTCTAGAATTAGAAAGAAGAACAAAGGGAAATTGATTTAAAGTAAAATAAAATAACTTTGTTTGGTGTAAGAGACAACATTTTCTATCAAGTAAACTATTCAAATGTGAAATGCCTTGATAAGCAATAACTTATTGATTCGGTTGAAGTTTTTAAGTAAAGCCTAATGACTTCTTGTCACTTATGTAAAAGGAACCCATTTAGCTATGTGATTGGACTAGATGGTCTCTAAAGTACCTTCAATATTGGTAGCTAACTGAATCAGAATAAGCAATAAGGAAAAAAAGAAAACCTCATTCTTTGCAGATGATATGATATACTTAGAGAATTCCAGAAAATAAACTTAAAACCTGCTTGAAACAATTAACAACTTTAGCAAAATGGAAGAATATAGCATAAATCCACACAAAATCATGAGCATTTCTATATATTACCAACATAGCCCAGTAGCAATATATAGAAAGAAAATTTCCCCTTAAAGTAACTATAGAGTGACAGCTAGGTGATGTAGTGTATAGAGCACTGGCCCTGGAGTCAGGAGGACCTGAATTCAAATTTGATCTCACACGCCTTATAATTACCTAGCTGTGTTGCCTTGGGCAAGTCACTTAACCCCACTGCCTTTCAAAAACCAAGAAAAAAAGTAACTGTAGAAAATTTAAAATACTTTGCAGTCTATCTGCCAAGAAAAACACAGAAAATATAAGAAAATAATTGCAAAACACTTTTTATACAAATAAAGTGAGATCTAAAGAACTGGGAAAATGTCAGTTGCTCTTAGATAAGCTGAATTAATACGATTAAAATGAAAGCCCTACCAAAATTGATCTATTTATTCAGTACTATACCAATCAAATTGCCAAAAATTATTTTATAGAGCTATAAAAATAGTAACAGAATACATCTGGAAGAACAAAAAGTCAAGAATATCAAGAAAAATAATGAAAAATACAAATGAAGAGGGCCTAGCCGTTCCAGATCTAAAGTTTTATATTCATAATCTCATATCCTATGACTGTTTACTCTTTCTTTCTCTGGTTGTCAAGCTTCTTCAAAAACAAGGAAACAGACATTTGGGTCATGGAAACCCAGCTCCATAATCTATTTTGGGTGTTTTAATTATAATTGTCCATTTCTCCTCCATCCTGCCCCTGCCTAATCTTTGACAAGAAATATTTAAGCAATAATGATTTTTTGAGGTTTCCCAACTCCATCTGTGACTACTCCTTCTCATACTGTCCACAATTTATCATTATTCTATTATCATTATCTATTATTAGCATTAGTCCTTTAAATAGAATTTATCATTAATGAGTCATTGTATGACTTGATTGATTGACTTAATTTATTAGGGGATATTGGTCTGCTCCACCTATGATTATGAAATAATTTTGCATCTAATTCTGATAATATCCCAGAGAGGAAATAGTGGTGATTTTATAATTGACTAAAAAAATTGCCTAGTGATTAATAGATTTATAGTCCTCAATTGGATTTGTCCTGGTAAATGTATATTTTTTTAAAATAGATGAAAAATGCATATCCAAATCACTGTATGTATTTTGCTCCAGGACAGAAAGAAAACCTCTAGAGTTCTCAACAGTGAAGGTCCACAAGCCAATCCCTCTTCCAGTCCAAGAACCATGGGATAGGTAACAAATCCCAAAATAAGTAAGAAAGATAAGAGAAAAAAAGGTCTAATGAAAATTACTTTGGAGATAAGAATGGACAAAATACCTGCTTAAAAAAGGAGTTTAGAAGGAATGCTGCATGTGAACCTTAAGAGGACATTTGGTTTCCAGTCTATAAAGACTTCTTAGAAAAGCTCAGAAAGGATTTTAGAAATCAAATGGAAAAATTCATAAAAGACATGCATGAGAAAATTGACATCTTGCAAAAAATAGTGACAGATGAAAACAAATCCCTTAAAAATACAATTGGGCAAATAGAAAAAAAAATAATTCCAACAAAAATACAATTGGAACCAAGAGAATAATGCACACATTAACAACATTGGGAGATGAACAACCTGATGGAGGCAGATCATCTCAACATTTCAGAGAGCTAGGATAACCATATTATACCGGCTATGGACAATTTTGTCCCCATCTAGAGGAAGAAAAACAAAACTAAACTAAACCAAACCCCCCAAAAAAACATCTTAAGAATTTGATGAAGACTTTGTAAAAATTATCTCTTATGTATTTTTTTCCTTAATCCTAATTCCTCATATGGAAAATGACTAATATGAAAAATGTTTATCAAAACTATGAATGTACAATGCTAACCTGAGTATTCATCACTGAGGAAAGGGGTGTGGGAAGGGAATTTGGAAGGAAATTTTGTAGCTTAAAAATATACATGTGGGGTGGCTAGGTGGCACTGGCCTTGGAGTCAGGAGTACCTGGGTTCAAATCTGATCTCAGACACTTAATAATTACCTAGCTGTGTGGCCTTGGGCAAGCCACTTAACCCCATTTGCCTTGCAAAAAACCCCCAAAAATATATACATGTGCATATAGATGAAAATTTAAATAATTAAAAATACAATTGGGCAAATGAAAAAAGATAATAGCTTCTTATTAAAATAGTATTATGCAAATGGAAAAGGAAATGCAAATGTTAATTAAAGAAAATATCTCCTTGAAAAATAGACTGTATATAGTGGAATTAATGAGTTTCATGAGATATCAAGAATTTTGTTAAACAAAATTTTTAAAAATAAAAAATAGAAGAAAATTTAAAATACCTCATTGATAAAATCCCTGACCTAGGAAAAAAAGAATCTAGAAGAGATAATTTAAGAGTAATTGGATTTTCTGAAAACTATCATAAAAAAAGCCTGAATAGCATTCCTCAGGAATTTATCAAGTATCCTGGAACCAGAGAGCAAAATAGTTAATGAAAGAATATATTGATGATCTCCTGAAAGGAATCCCAAAATGAAAATATCAAGGAATATTGTAGTTAAACTCCAGAATTATCAGATTTAAGGAGAAAATCCTGCAAGTGACCAGAAAGAAGCAATGAAAATATGGAGGAACCACAGTCAGTATTACACAGGTCTTGTCTACATAAACATTAAAGGATTGAAGAGCTTAGGATATGATATTCTAGAGGGAAGGGAGTTTGGATTCCAACCAAAGATCAACTACTCCACAAAATCAAGCTTATTCTTTGGCTTCAGATAGATACTGCTAATTGTTCTAAGGTACAGTCCATTTATTCCCATACTCTCTAGTGGTTTTAGTAGGAATGGGTACTGTATTTTATCAAAAAGCTTTATCAGCTTCTATTGATACGATCATATAATTTCTGATAGGTTTGTTGTAGATATAAATGATTATAATAACAGTTTTCCTAATATTGAACCAACCCTGAAATTCTGGGATAAATCCCACTTGATCATAATGTATTATCCCAGTGATAATTTGTTGTAATCATTTTGCTAAGATTTTATGTAAGATTTTTGCATCCCCTGAGGGAGATAGGGCTATAATTTTTCTTTCTCTGTTTTAACTCTTCCTGGTTTACGTATCAGCACCATATTGGTTGCATAGAAAGAGTTAGGCAGAGTTCCATTTTCCCCCATTTTTCCCAAGAGTTGATATAGAATTGGAACCAATTGTTCCTTAAATGTTTGGTAGAATACACTTGTGAATCCATCAGGCCCTGGATATTTTTTTTTTTTTTAGGTTTTTCAAGACAATGGGGTTACGTGGCTTGCCCAAGGCCACACAGCTAGGTAATTATTAATTGTCTGAGGTCGTATTTGAACCCAGGTACTCCTGACTCCAAGGCCACTCTGCAACCTAGCCACCCCAATTATTTCCTGGAGATTTTTCTTAGCAAGTTCAATGATGGCTTACTGAACTTCTTTTTCTGAGATAGGTTTGTTTAGGTATTTAATCTCCTCTTCATTTAACCTGGGCAACTCATATTTTTGTAAGTATATTTCCATTTCACTTAGATTGTCAAATTTATTGGCACAGAGCTGGGCAAAATAATTTCAAATTATTACTTTAACTTCCTCCTCATTGGTGGTGAGTTCACCTTTTTCATTTATGATACTGGAAATTTGTTTTTTTGTTCCTTTTTTAGATCAAATTAACCAGTGGTTATCAATCTTATTTTTTTTAATAAAACCAACCCTTGGTTTTATTTATTAATTCAATAGTTTTTTTGCTTTAGATTATATTAACTTCTCATTTAATTTTTAGAATTTCTAACTTAATATTTAATTGGGGAATTTATAATTTGTTCTTTCTCTGATATTTTTAGTTGCATATTTAGTTTATTGATTTCCTCATTCTCTAATTTATTCATGTAAGCATTTAAAGTAATGATATATGGCCCTGAGTGAATCCCATAGGTTTTGGTATGTTGTTTCATTATTGTCAATATCTAGGATAAAATGATTAATTTTTTCTATAATTTGCTTTTTGATCCACTCATTCTTTGATATGAGGTTATTCAATTTCCTATTAGTTCTGGGTCTATAACTCCCTGCTTCAATATTGCATATGACTTTTATTTCATTGTGATCTGAGAAAAATGTATTGGTTATTTATGCCTTTCTGCAGTTGATCATTAGGCTTTTATGTCCTAGTACATGTTCATTTTTTTGTATAAGTGCTATGTATTGTAGATAAAAAGGTACATTTCTTTCTATCCCCATGCAATTTCCTCCCCAAGTCTATCATATCTAGCTTTTCTAACAATCTATTTACCTCCTTAACTTCTTGTTAATTTTATTATTCTAGTCTGAGAGAGGGAGTTTGAGGTCTCCCACTAGTAGAGTATAGCTGTGTATATCTTCCTGTAGATCTTTCAACTTTTCCTCTAAGAATTTGGATGCTATTCCATTGGGTGCTTATCTATTCAGTATCAAAATCACTTCATTATCTATGGTACCTTTTAGGAGAATATAGTTTCTTTCTTTATCTCTTTTAGCACTATCTATTTTTGCAGCTGCTGAGATAAGGATTGTTACCCCTGCTTTTTTTTGACTTCAGATGAAGCAAAATATTTTGCTCCAACCTTTTACCTTTACTCTATATGTATCTCTCTGATTCAAATGAGTTTCTTGTAAGCAGCATATTTTAGGATTCTGGTTTTTAATCCACTCTGCTATTCACTTACATTTTAAGGAAGAGTTCATCCCATTCACATTCAAAGTTATAATTACTAATTCTTCATTGCCCTCCATGCTATCTTCCCTCTGTTTATATTTCCCCTTTCCCCCCTTTATTCTTATTCCCTAGTATTTTGTTTCTGAAAAACACCCCCTTCAGTGTGTTTGCCCTCCTATATCCACTGCTTCCACTTTCTTTCCCCTTTTTTCCCTTTTTCCTTTCCTTCCTTTTGTTAGTTCCCCCTTTTTCCCCTCCCCTCCCCTCCCTTTATCCCTCCCACTTCCCCTTTTCCCCTTTTAACACTTGAAAGGTTAGATGTTTTTTAAGTTGATTGTGTATGTGTGTAATTTGACTTTAGGCCAACTCTGAGGAGAAGAAGACTCAGATATTTCTCATCTCCTCCCTTCTTCCCCTCTATTACCATAGATATTTTGTATCTCTTAGTATAAATAGATTTACCCCATTTAATCCTCTCCCTCCTCCTGTCTCCTTCCTGTCCCCCTTTTTAAGGAGGTAGTATTTTTAAAATCATTCTATCTTAGTCATAGAAAATTGTGAGTATCCATCACTTCTAGCTAAATATATTCTATCTAACAGAGTTACAATTCTTGAGAGCTATTAGAGTCTTTCTCCCAAGTAGAGTTATATCCAGTTTCATCCCACTGGATAACAAATTCATGGATAAGTCATGAGTATCCATCACTTCTGGTTAGGTATATTCTCTCTTTTAGAGTTGAAATTCCTCAAGAGATATGAGAATATTTTTTTCCCATTTTGGAATATAGCCAATTTCAACTTATTGGATAGCAGTTTTTTTTTCTTTACCCACCCCGCTTTTTAAAAACCTTTTTCATGTGCTTTTTGAACCTCCTGTTTGATGTCCAAATTTTCTATTTAGCTCTGGTCTTTTCATCAGGAATTTTTGGAATTCTTCTATTTCTTTAAATGTCCATCTTTTGCCTTGAAAAAGAAGGCTCAGCTTTGTGGGTTAGTGGATTATTGGCTGCAATCCAAACTCCCTTGCTCTTCAGAATATCTTGTTCTTTGATCCCTTAATGTTGCTGCAGCCAAGTCCTGCATAATCCTTACCATGGCTCCTTGATATTTAAATTGTTTCTGTCTGTCTGCTTACAGGATTTTCTCTTTTATCTGATAAATTTTCTCTTTTATCTGGAATTTAGCCACAACATTCCTTGGTGTTTTCATGTTAGGATCTCTTTCTGGAGGGGATCAATGTATTCTTTCCATAACTACTTTGCCCTCTGGTTCCATATCAGGGCAATTTTCCATCTCTAGATCCTATAATAGTAAGTGCAGGCTTTTTTTCTCTTCAATGTTTTCAGGAAGTACAATAATTCTCAGGTTGCCCCTCCTCAATCTATTCTCAAGGTCAATGGTTTTGCTGATGAGGTATTTTACATTTACTTCTATTTTTTTTATCTTTTGGTTTTGTTTAACACATTCTTGCTGTCTCATGATGTCATTAGTCTCCACAGACTCCATTTTTTTTTTTAAGGAGGAGTTTTCTTCATTTATCTTTTGCAATTCCTTTTCCAATTGATCAATTGTATTTTTGAAAGAGCTTTCCATTTGATCAATTGAGGCTTTGAAAGAAATATTTTCTTTTTTCATTTGCTTAATTGAGTATCTAAGAGAATTATTCTCATTTTGCATTTGTCCAGTTGAGGATCTGAGGGAATTCTTCTCATTTTGTATTTGACCAATTGCATTTTCCAATGATTTTTTGCAAGGTGTCAATTGTCTCTCCCAAATTTTCCAGTTGATTTTTAAATTCCTTCCTTATTTCTTCAAGGAAGTCTCTCTGTCCTGGAGACCAGATCACATTTTCCTCAGAGGTTCTAGATCTCTCTGAGTTAGGGTCTTTTCCTTCCAATGATTTTTCTATCGATCCACATTTCTTCTGACCTTTCTTCATTTTGCTAAGACCTTGAATTGAATTGAGGAGGGGCTGGTTCACAGAGGTTTGGTATTGGGATCCCTAGAGGCTTTTCTCACTGAGTGCAATTTCTCCAGCTGGCCAGGAGGAGGTGCGGGTTGTTTTCTCTGGAGTGTCTGTGACCTGGATTGAGGCCTACTCCCTTAGTCTGAAGGAAGCCATTGAAGCTGTTGAATACTGTTGCGTTCAATCCATGGTGGGCTTTACCCTG
Organism: Macrotis lagotis; assembly: GCF_037893015.1. Taxonomy (NCBI): domain Eukaryota; kingdom Metazoa; phylum Chordata; class Mammalia; order Peramelemorphia; family Peramelidae; genus Macrotis; species Macrotis lagotis. The sequence continues at coordinate 674,210,714 of NC_133658.1, read as the reverse complement.
GGATGAGGTTATCCCTCTCCCTATTGTCAGCTGGGCTTGTTCTTCTGCTCACACAACTGTGCTTGGGGAAGAGGTAATCTGTAATTGTCTTTGTTCTGAGGCATGGACTCAGAGTTCCTCAGATGGGAGGCAACCAGGGATGGTATCTGCAGCTCTCCTGAAACAGAACTCTCCCCCCAGCCCTGTAGGCAAGCTCCACACAGTCAGCGCCAACACCAATGTCTCTGACCCTAGTAGACCCAAGCCCCCATGGTATAGCCCCACCACTGATCAAGCAGGTCTGGAACTCAGGCCCTCAGGCTCCCGGGGCTCCAAACCAGCCCTTAAACAGGCGGATCTGTGGCTGATCCAACCTCCGTGCCCGGATTCACCCAGGGCTGTGGAAGAGAAATCCTGAGGTAGATGTTCTTTCTCCTGGCTTTTCTTTCTGGGCTTTGTGGGTCAGGTTTCTGTTAAGAGATTTTGTTTCATATCATAGATGGGGAAAGTTCAGGAGACTTTAGAACTGTGCCTGTCTTCTCTCCTCCATCTTGGCTGGAAAGCTAAACATATTCTTTGAAGGGAAAAAGTGGACTTTTAAATTTTATTTTATGTTATTACGATAATCTTCTCATAGGAGTAAAAATAAACTCCCCTCTCCCCCCAACGATGAGAAATTCAAGAATAGTGAGAGAGAAAACGTGTACTTCAGTCTGTGTTCAGATTCTAATGGCTCTGTCTCTGGGTTGAGTTGCCTTCTTTATCAAAAGTTCATCAGAGAATTTGCTTCAATATTTTTCCCACAGCAGCTATTACAAGCAGTATTTACCTCCACATTGTTCCTCCCCACTCTCATTTATTCTATTCTCAGTTCTATATAACTTTGAAAAACAATAGATGAAGAAAGAATTCTTCCATATTCCTTCTATAATAGCAACATGGTACTAATACCTAAATCAGGAAGAGTCAAGAGAAAGAAAATTATAGTCCATTTTCCATAATGAAGATGGATGCAAAAATTTTAAATGAAAATGTAAGAAAAGTGATTACAGCAGGTTATCAGTAGGATAATATACTATTGACCAGAAGGATTTATACCAGGAATGCAGGATTGGGTCAATATTGAGAAAGCTATAATGAATAACTGACCATATCAATAACAAACCTAACTGAAATCAAATAATTATGTCAATAGATGATGAAAAAACTTTTGACAAAATGTGGGACCTATTTCTATTAAAGGCCTGAGAGAGCATAGGAATAATTGGTAGTTTCCTTAAAATGATATGCAATATCTCTCTAAGACCATCAATAATCATTATATGTAATGGGGAGAAACAAGAAGCATTCCCAATAAGTCAGGTGTGAAACTATGATGCCCATTATCAATACTATTATTCAAGATTATATTAGAATTGTTTACTTTTGCAAAAAAGGAGAAAAATGAATTGAAGGGACTACAATAGGTATTGAGGAAACTACTTTCATCTAAAAAAATTACTTGAAACAATTAGCAACTTTAGCAAATTTGCAGAATATAGAATAAGCTCACAAAAATCATCACCATTTCTATATATTACTAACAAAATGCAGCAGCAAAAGATGGAAAGAGAAATTCCATTTAAAGTCACTGTAGGGGCAGCTAGGTGGTGCAGTGAATAGAGCACCAGCCCTGGAGTCAGGAGTACCTGGCCTCAGACATTTAATAATTACCTAGCTGTGTGGCCTTGGGCAAGCCACTTCACCCCATTTGCCTTGCAAAAACCTAAAAAAAATAAAGTTCCTGTAGACTTTATGAAATACTTAGGAGTCTATCTGCCAACACAAACACAGTAACTTTATGCACCCACTTTTCACACAAATAAAATCACTTCCAATAACTGGGCAAATTTAAATTGCTCATGAACAAGGTGAGTTATAACAATAAAAATTACAGTTCTACCTAAATTAAATTATTTATTCAGTTACATACCAATAAAATTTCCAAAAAAAATGCTTTAATTGAGCTAAAAAAAAGTACCTAAATTCATATAGTGGAACAAAAGTTCAAGAATATCAAGCAAATTAATGGAAAAAACCGCAAAGGGGGCTACTTAGCCTTACTAGATCTAAAATTATATTATAAGGCAGCAGTCTTCAAAACTGTTTGGTAAAAGCTAAGAAACAGAGTGTTGGATCATTGAAATGGGTTAGGTGAAAAAGAAACAGTGATCAGTAATCTATTGTTTAATAAACCAAGAGATTCCAGCTTCTGTGATAAGAACCCACCTTGATAAAAACTACTTGGAAAACTGAAAGATGGTTTTTGTCCATTGTTGTGGAAGAAGATCAAAAGGACATTACTACATTTGAGACAAATTATAGTGTGTCCAACTGTGGCTGCTCAAATCAGTATGAGCTCAGAATGCTTTACTACCTTCTGGGCAAAAATGGTCCATGTGAACGCCTGGAATGCTTACTCTAAACCTATGTATTTCTTATTTCCTTTGAGCTGCTTCAATTCTGCTTTCCTCATAGAGTGCAGCACCCTCACTGATGAGGCACACCATGCTGGGTGGTCCTGTGCTAGTGTCTCTTATGCTATTCAATCAAGTCTAAAGTTATTAAGAGACCTTCAGGGTGTCCTGGTATCACTTCTTCTGTGTGAGAACTTTACCTGTGTGAATTCTCCATAAAATAGTCTTTTTGGCAAACTTACTTCTGGTCTTTGACCAACATGGTCAGCACATTTTAGTTGCACTTTTTGTAGTATTGTTGGAATGTTAGACAGTTTAGCTCGTTAAAGGATGTCAATGATAGCTTCTCCTGCCTGATGATCTTCAGAATTTTGACGCAGACCAAAATCTCACAAACTATTTCAAGATAAGGCTGAAATGGGAACAGTTTAGACATAAAAGGTGACATCCAGTTGGGAGAACAAGGAATAGTTTACCTATCAAATCAGTAGAAAGGGGAGCAGTTTCTGACCAAAGGAGATATAGAAAAACATTATAAAACATACAATGGATAATTGTGATAATGTTGAAGAATTTATTCACAAATAAAACCATTTTAAACAAAATAAAAGTTGAGAAATAATTTTTACTAGTGTTTCTGATAAAATATGTAGAGAAGTCAGTCAAATTTATAAGAATAAAAATCATTACCCAATTGATAAATGATATGAAACGATAATTATCAGATAAAGAAAGTAATCTATAGTTATATGAAAAAATGCTTGAAATCATTTTTAAGAGAAATGCAAATTAAAGCAACTCTGAGATACCACCTCACACCTTTCAGATTGACCAATATAACAATAAAAATGAAAAGGATTAATGTTGTTGGGGATGTGGCAAAACTGGGACACTAATGCATGTTGCTAGAGTTGTTAACTCATTCAATCCTTTTGGAGAGTAATTTGGAATTTCCCTCAAAAAGTAATGCCATTACTAAGTCTGTATCCCAAAGCGATCACAAAAAAAGTAAAAAAAAAAAAAACTCATATGGACAAAAGTATTTATAGTAGCTCTTTTCATGGTGGCAAAGAATTGGAAATTGAGGAGATGCCCATCAACTGGTGGATGACCAAACAAATTGTGATATATGAATGTGACTGAAGACCATTGTTATATAAGAAATCATGAGGAATGGGGCTTCAGAATAGTTGAAAAAGATTTGTGTGAACTAATGTTTGATGAAGTAAGCAATTCCAGAAGAATATTATACATACTAACAGAAACATTGGGCGATGATATACTATCATAGACTTGCTTATTTCAGCAACATAATAAAGAGAATCTAAAATATTTCTGATTGAAAATACCCTCCATATTCAGAAAATGGTGGAGGTTAAATACAAATTAAAACTGACTATCCTCAATTTAAAAGTTGTCTTAGATATTATGCTTTGTCCTCTCTACTGTTCTTTTTTTCCACAATTTTGATTTTATTCTTCTTTCACAACTTGATTAATATGGATCTGTTTAGTAAGGTTATACATGTATAACCTATATTACATTGCTTTCCTTCAGGAGTAGGGAAGGGAGAGATGGAGGAAAATATAAAATTCAAAATCTAGCAAAAATTATTGTTGAAAATTACTATCACATGTAGTTGGAAAAATAAATAAATAAAATTCTATTTCCAGCAAAAATATATTAATTGTATGAAAATTAAATTAAAATTTTCAAGGAAAGCTAGCATAAAACTAATCAGAAATTTAATATTATTCTCCCCAAAATTGTGTAGATCAAACAATAAATCATAGAAATAATAACTAATTTCATTAAAGATAATGAGAGGAGTCTCAAATTAAAGTTTAGACTCTAGCTAGTCTTGTGTTCTTGACTGAGAAGCCTCCTATCAGGGCATCCAAGAACATGAAAGACAGGAGAGATGTTTCTGGGAAGAAAATTCCAAGCTCTCCCGGTTCCCGAGCAATCTAAGATCTAAAGAAATTTCCAAAGACTAGAGGGTCAGTTTGAGTGAAGTTCAAAAACATCCAGGCTAACTCTTTTGTTTTGTTTTATTTTTTTCTTTTTTGCAAGGCAGTGGAGAGGATAAGGGAAGGATTTTTAGAGTGAACCCTACACACATCAGATCTGGGTTAAAGAGAGAATGACATGTATATTGGCAAGTACATACAAGTTCTTCATATGGTGTAGCTAGGTGGTTCTGTGGATAGAGCACGGACCTTGGAGTCAGGAGGACCTGAGTTCAAATTTGAATTTAGATAGCCAATAATTACCTAGCTTTGCGACCTTGGGCAAGTCATTTAACCCCATTCCATTAAATGAATAAAAAAATTAAAAGGCATCTATATTCAGATAGAAACAAGAGGACAAAGGTGTAGGGTAGGAAGGAAAAAATGAGAGAGGAATTTTTGAAGGGGAAATAGGTTAACAGTATTTAGACTGACATAAAATTGCAAGATCTCCTAAAATTCTCAAGTTTCTCCTGGCCTCAGTGGCATTGTTTAGACACTATAGATTTTACTTTACATTAAAAATAAGTATCTTGGGGGCGGCTAGGTGGCGTAGTGGATAAAGCACCAGCCTTGGAGTCAGGAGTACCTGGGTTAAAATCCAGTCTCAGACACTTAATCATTGCTTATCTGTGTGGTCTTGGGCAAGCCACTTAACCCCATTTGCCTTTCAGAAAAACCTAAAAATAAAAATAAGTATCTTTCTGACCTTGTAAAAGTCCAGACCAAGTCTTTTAATCTTTCCAATGAGGAAATTGAATAAACAATCTATAAAGTTAATCCTTTGCAGGGCCACAATTCTAAGTAAAATATTTTGACTAAAGATTAATGGGCAGAGTCCTCATTGTTTTTCTTTTCTTCTCTTTTAATTTTACAAGGCAATGGGGTTAAGTGACTTGTCCTAAATCACACAGCTAAGTAATTATTGAGTGTCTGAGGTGAGATTTGAACTCAGTCCTCTTGACTCCATGGCTCGTGCTCTATACACTGCACTACCTAGCTGCCCCCTTATTGTTTTTCTTAACAACACTTATCAAGAGAAACTACCACTACCACTACCACCACCTCTTAAAACATTGCATTACATTTAAACACCTACTGTAATATCTAATTGTCCACAGATTTTTATGATATGAAAAATTTGATATGATAAAGTCATCCAAGATAATTTTTTTCTCAATACAACTGCAGCCTCTGAGTTTCAAGTCCTACCTACTATATATATATCTATATATGTATATATATATATATATATATATATATATATATATATACACACACACACACACATATATATAAAATCATTGGGTATATGTTAAGACTCTTCTCAGGCTTGTCTGGTATCACCTATTTTCAAATCTATTACATTTCTAGCATACTTTTGGACTTTGCGTCCAAATTATTTGGATATATAGCAATGAAATCTTTATCACCAAATGTCTGAATTATTCTATCTTTTTATTTAATATTTTAATGAAGAAACAATTTTTAACATTCATCTTTGAAACCTAGAGTTGCAAATTCTCTCCCTTCTTCCTCCCCACAAGGGGGGAGGAAGGCTAGCAATTCTCTCTACTGAGAATAAATTAAACAAGTATAGCCAAGCAAATCATGTCCATAATAATCATGTTGTGATAGAAAATGGTAGATTTAAAAATACCTCAAGGAAAAATAAAGCAAAAAACAAATAAACAAAACATATACTTCAATCTATACTCAGACACCATCAGTTCTTTGTCTGGGGATGGATAACATGTTTCATGATAGGTCCTTTAGAGTTTTTTTAGATCATTGTATTGCTAAATAGACTCAAGTCATTCACAATTGGTCATCAATCAGTATTGCTGTTAATTAATATACTCAGCACATTTTTCTTTGTTTTAGCTCATGTTGTATTTCCAGGTTTTTCTGAGAGCATATGTCACATCATTACTTTTTTAAAATTAATTAATTAATTTCAAAATTTTCCATCCATATGCACATATATATATTTTAAGTTACAAAATTTCCTTCCACCCTCCCTTCAGTGGCAAATGGTCAGGTTAGCATTGTATATATACATATTTTTGATAAACATGTTTACAGATTAGTAATTTTTTGATATAAATAATTAGGATTAAGGGAGATACATAGAGATCATTTTTATGAAGTGTTCATCAGATTCTGAAGGATTGTTTTGTTTTTTTTTTTGTTCTGTTCCATTCTGTTCTGTTTTGTTTTGTTTTGTTTTTCTTCCTCTGGATTGAGATAACATTGTCCCTAACCAGTCTAAAACAGTTGTCCTAGCTCTCTGAATTGCTGAGAGGAGCTGCTTCCATCAAGGCTGATCATCTCACAATGTTGTTGTTACTGTATATATTGTTCTCTTGGTTTGCTCATCATTCTTATAGCACAAATGTATTCTATGTAAATCACATTGCACAAATTGGTCAGCCATTACCCAATAGAGGGATTCTTTGAAATTTCAACCTCAGTGCCACCAGCAAAGAATTGTTAGAGAATTTTTGAACATGGTCTCTTTTTGTTTTTTTATTTTTTGGGGGGGGCATACAAACCAAGTAGTATTGTTAGGTCAATGGCTTCACAGTTCTTTGAGCATACTTCCAAATTGTTCTTTAAAATGGTTAGATCAGTTCACAGCTGCAGTAATTATGTGCTAATATCTCATTTTCCCATATCCCCTCCAATATTGGTCATTTTCTTTTTGTGCTATTATCCAAACTAATGGTTTTGAGGTAGGACCTTTGAATTATTTTAATTTACACATCTCCAATTAATATTGAGTTATATTTTTTTCGATATGGCTATAAAATAGCTTTGACCACTTCATCTAAACATTTTTCAGATCATTTGATCAATTAAAAATTGGGAAATGATTCTTGTTTATTTAAATTTGATTCAATTCTCTATGTGTTTGAGATATGAGATCTTTATAAGAAAAAAATTCAGATTTTTTTCAATTACTTTTGGTTACTAACTTTATTTCTCTCCATCCTATTTTCCTCCCTGTATACTCTTTTCTGTCCCTCCTTTCACCCTGTCCCTCTTCAAAGTGTTTTGCTTCTGACTACATTTCTCACAATCTGCCCTCTCTTCTATCACTGATCCCTCTCCTTATTTCATCTTCTTTTCCTCCTGCTTTCCTGGAGGGTAAGATAGATTTCCATGCTCAACTGAGTGTGTCTGTGATTTCTTCTTTGAGTCATTTCTGAAGGTATCAAGGTTCTCTCATTCCCCCTCAACTCCACTCCCATTTCCCTGCATTGTAAACACTTTGCATTTCTTATATTAAAATAATCTCTCTTGCCACTTAATTTTATTTTTAGATATCAATCGAATGCACTCTTCATATATATAGTCCCTCTGCTTGTCCTAATAATTACTTACAAGTATCATTTTCTCACTTAGAAATACTGTTTAACCTTATTAATTCTTCTATGACTTTCCTTTCTCATTTACATTTCTTGTATTTGAAGGTCAAATTTTCTTTTTCAGCTTTTTTTTTTATCAAGAATGTTTTTCCTCTATGTCATTGAAGATACACTTTCCCCTTGAAGGATTATACACAGTTTTACAGGGTAGAAAATTTTTGGTTGTAAGATTAGTGACTTTGCCCTACAGAATATCCAAGTCCTTTGATTCTTTAAATTATTAGCTGCTAAACTTTGTATGTTCCTGATTTTGGAATAATGATATTTGAATTACTTCTTTCTGGCTGTTTGCAATATGTTTTCCTTGACCTGTGATCTCTGGAATTTGTATACAATATTCCTAGAAGTTTTAATTTAGAAAAATTTTCAGGAGGTGATTAGTGTAATTTTTCAATTTCTATTTTGTTTTCTGACTCCAGAATATTAGGGCATTTTTTCTTGACAATTTTTGCAAGATGATGTCTAAGATTCATTTTTGCTCATACTTTTCAGGCAGTTCAATAATTTTTGAGTTATATATCCTGGATTTATTTTACAGGAGAGTTTTTTAATGAGATATTTCTCATTGTCTTCTAGTTTTTCCTTCTTTTGATTTTATTTTATTGACTTTTGATTTCTCAAAGAGTCATTGGTTTCCATTTGCTGAATTCTATTTTTTATTTATTTTGTTCTAATTATACACAAAAGTCATTTTCAACATTGGCCTATTTGCAATTTTGTAAGTTCCACATTTTTCTACAACCCTCTCTTCTTTCCCTTATCCTCAAGGCAGTGAAAAATCTGGAAAAATTGTACATGTGCAATTGTGTTTAGCATATTTCAAAGTTAGTCATGTTATGAAAGAGGAATTAGAACTAAGGAGAAAAACATGAGAAAAACAATACAAGATAAAAGGAGGTTTTTTTTAAATTTTTATGTATTTCAGGCAATGGGGTTAAGTGACTTGCCTAAGATCACACAACTAGGCAATTATTAAGTGTTGGGGGCTGGATTTGAAAACTCAGACACTCCTGACTACAGGGTTGTTGCTCTATCTACTGCACCACTTAGGTGCCCCAAGAAGTGTTAAAAAGTTGAACATAGTATGCTTTACTCTGTATTCAGACTCCCTGTTATTTTGGTTTTTCTTCCCTTTGGTGTGGATGGCATTTTCTATACCAGATCTCTGAGGATTTTCTTGATCACTGAAAGGCTGAGAGGAGCTCTATCCATCAAAGTTAATCATCTCATAATATTGTTTTTAATGTGTACAAATGTTCTCTCAGCTCTGTTTACTTCACTCGGTATCAGTTCATGCTAGTTAGTTCATGTTTTTTTAAAGTCAAGCCAACTCTTGATTTCTTACAGAACTACAGTACTCCATAACATTCATATACCACAACTTCTTCAGACATTCCTCAACTGATGGACATCTCTTTTGATACCACAAAAAAGATGCTATATTTTTGTGCATATTTTTTCCAATTTTCTGATCTCTTTAGGAACTGGACCTAGATAGGTGTTACTAGATCAAAGGATACACACAGTTTTAAATACCTTTGGGCATAGTTCCAAATTTCTTTCTAGAATGGTTGGATCACTCCCTAATTCCACCAACAGTACATTAGTGTCCCAGTTTTCCCACATTCCCTGTAACATTTTTTCGTCATCTTAGCCAGTCTGATAGGTATGAGTTGGTATCACAGAGTTGTTTTAATTTGCATTTTTATCAACAAAGATTTGGAGCATTTTTTTCATATGAGTATGAATAGCTTTAGTTTCTTCATCTGAAAATTATCTATTAATATCTTTTGATCATTTATCAATTAGGGAATGAATTGTAATCTTATAATTTTACCTCAGTCTCTATACACTTTAGAAATAAGTTTTCTATCAGAAGCACTAGCTGTGAAAACTGTTTCCCAGTTTTCTGCATTTCTTCTAAACTTGGCTGCGTTGGTTTTGTTCTCCAAAATCTTTTTATTTAATATAGTCAAAATCATCCATTTTGCTATTTATAACATTCCCTATCTCTTGTTTGGTCATAACCTTCTTCTGTCTTTATAGATCTAGTAGATAGAGTATTTCCTGTCCTCATATTAGGCTTTGATATCACCTTTTCTGTCTAAATCCTGTACTCATTTTAACCATATTTTTGTACAGGGTGTGAGATGTGGGTCTATGCCTCTTTTTTGCCATATTATTTTCTAGTTTTCCAAGCAGAAGCTTTCATCTAGTGAGGTCTAAGCCAAGAAACCAGTGTCTTTGGGTATCATCAGATTATTGTGATAATTTACTACTGTTTGTTTCATACGTAATCTATTCCACTGATCCATTTGTTTATTTCTTAACCATTGCCAGACATGTTTGATGAGTGCCACTTTATAATATAATATTATGTCAAGTGTAGTTGTCACCTTGCTTTTTCAGTTTTTCATTATTTCCCTAGATATTCTTGATCTTTTGTTCCTCCAAATAAATTTTGTTGCTATTTTTTTCTAGCTCTGCACAGTATTTTGGTTTTTTTAAGTAATTTTGATCAGTATGAAGCAGATTAAGTAATTTAATTTGGGTAGAATTATGATTTGTTTTTATTTTAGTTAGGTCTAACCACAAGCAATTGACATATTTCCAATTATTTATATCTGACACTATTTGTGTGAAAAGTATTTTGTAATTGTGTTCATATGGTTTGAGTATTTGTCTTGGAAGGTAGATTAACAAGTATTTTATGTTTACAGTTGCTCTATTTTTTCTTAGCTTTTTTGCAAGGCAAATGGGGTTAAGTGGCTTGATCAAGGCCACACAGCTAGATAATTATTAAATGTCTGAAGATGGATTTGAACTCAGGTACTCCTGACTCCAGGACCAGTGCTCTACCCACTGTACCACCTAGCTGTCCCTACAGTTGCTTTAAATTGAATTTCTGTTTCTATCTCTTACTCTTGGGTTTCATTGGTCATATATAGAAATATTGATATTTATGTTGGTTTATTATATACTACTATATTTATATAAATTTATCTACTGAATATGTTATTGTTTCAAATATTTTAATTAATTTTCTAAGGTTCAAATATCATCTGGAAAAAATGAAAGTTTTGTATCCTCATTGTATATTCTAATTTTTTCAATTTATTTTTTTGTTACTAATGCAGTTTTCTAAATCAGTATTGAATAATAGAGGTGATAATGTCATCTTTATTTCCCTGCTAATCTTATATAGTTTATTTCTTTTATCTATAATGTTTGCTGGTGATTTTGGATAGATACTGTTTATTATTTTAAGGAAAATTCAATTTATCCCTATGCTCTCTAGTGTTTTAATAGGACTTGGTGGCTCTGATAATTTTTTTATTGATATGGTCAAGTATATTGACCATTTTCTTAATACTGAATCATCCCTTTACACCTGGTATAACTCCGACCTGATCATGGTGTATTATACCAGTAATAACTTTGTGATCTCTTTTGCAAAAAACTTATAAAATTAAGTAATAATTTCATTAAAATATATTTTTCATTCTTTTGGTTTTATTCTATTATTCCTTAATTTCTCATAAAGTCATTAATTTCCATTTGTTCAGTTTCAGTTTTTAATGAATCATTTTCTTTTATCAGCTTTTGCACCACCTATTCCATTTGGTCAATTCAGTTGGTTTTTTTTTTCTTTCTTTTCACTTTTATATTTATTTTCTATTTATTTTCACATTACTACAATAGTCTTGTAAAAGTAAACATAATTTTCCCTCCTCCTACCAAGGTAGAGGAAACCCCAAGGAAAATCAAATGAGAGGAAAAAAAAGAAAAAAAGTATTTCAGTCTGTGTTCAAATACCATCAGCTGTATCTCTAGGATGGATAATATTCTTTATCATGTCCATCAGAGAAATTGCTTCAATATTTTTCCCATTCTTGCTATTGCTAACTGTATTTACCTGCATCCTATTCCTCCCAACTCATATTTATTCTGTTCTCTCTCTCTCCTTCCACCTTGTCCTTACTCAAGAGCTTGTTGTATCTGACTACCCTCTCCTACAATCTTACGTCTCTTCTATTATATGTATTCCCCCTCCCCTCCTCCTGTTCCCCTCTCTCCCATCCCTTTCCTCTCCTTTTTCCTTTAGGATAAGATAGATTTCTATACCCTGATGAGTATATATGTTATTTCCTCTCTGAGCCACTTCCAATGAGAATAAAGGCTCACTCATTCCCCTTCACCTTCTCCCTTCCACTCCATTGCAAAAACCTTTTCTTTACAGTCTCCCTCTCCTTTCCCTTTCTCCCAGTACATTATTTTCTTGCTCATTGACTCCATTTCCCTTCCTGTTCACCATCTCTGGGTCCTGTTCTTGAAGATCAAACTTTATGGTTAGTACTGGTTATTGCAACAGAAAAGTTTGTAAGATCCCTATTTCTTTGAATATCCATCTTTTCCCCTGAAAGGGGATGTTCATTTTTTTAGGTTTTTGCAAGGCAAATGGAGTTAAGTGGCTTGCCCAAGGCCACACAGCTAGGTAATTATTAAGTTTCTGAGACTTGATGTGAACCCAGGTACTCCTGACTCCAGGGCCAGTGCTTTATCCACTACCTAGCCGCCCCGGGGATGTTCTGTTTTGCTGGATAGTTGATTCTCAGTTGTAATCCAAGCTCTTTTGCCTTTCAGAATACCATATTCTAAGTCCTATGAGCCCTTAATATACACACTGTTAAATTATGTGTAATAATGACTTTAGCTCCATGCTATTTGCAGTTTCTTTCTTGTAATATTTTTCTCTTTTATTTGGGAGTTTTGGAATTTGGCTATAATATTTTTTGGGGGGGAGGAATCTCAAACAGGATGTGATCAGTGTATTCTCTAAATTTCTATTTTAGCCTTTGCTTCTAGGATATTAGGACAATTTTCCTGGAGAATATATTGAAAAATGAAGTCTAGGTTCTTTTCCTGGTCATGACTTTCAGGTAACCCAATTAGTTTTAAATTATCTCTCCTGGATTTGCTTTTCAGGTCAGTTATTTTTCCAATAAGATATTTCACATTTTCTTTTAGTTTTTCATTCTTTTGGTTGTGTTTTATTGCTTCTTGATTTCTCACAGTAATCAGCCTCCCTTAGCTTCATTCTACATTTGAAGGAATTTTCTTCAGAGAGATCATTTTTTATCTCCTTTTCCATCTGGCCAATTCTACTTTTTAAGGTATTCTTATTCTCATTGACTTTTTGAACTGTTTTCTCTACTTGATGTAAACTGGCTTTTAATATGCTATTTTCTTCATTATTTTTGTATCTCCTTCCACCAAGCTGCTGCTTTGGTTTTCATGATTTTGCTGCATTGCTCTCACTTCTCTTTCTTATTTTCTCTCTACCTCCCTTACTTGATTTTCAAAATATTTTTGATCTCTTTCATAGCCTGAGACCAATCTATATTTTTTCATGGAGGCTTTGGATTACAGAAATTGTTTTTTCATCTTCTAAGTGTGTATTTTGATCCTCCATGGGACCGAAGTAATTTTCTGTGGTCAGATTCTTTTTCTTCTGTTATTTACTCATTTACCCAAGCTATGATCTGATTTTAATGCACTCCCCAAGCTTTTGAGTATTTTGGGACAACTTCCCAGGGATTTAATTCCTTCAAGATCTTATTAGATGCTCTGATTGCTCTCCTTGCCTGTGCTCTGGTTTGTGAATCACAAGTACCTCCTTCTGCCCTGGAGCTGTTAGAAGGGTCCTCATTCTTCCATTGCACTAGGGGGCCCAGACTGTGACCTGGATCTGAGCTAGGGCAGAGAAACAGAGGGATGGTGGAGAGACCTTGACAGTTCCCTCCATCCCTTTATCAGCCTTGGGCTGAGTGCTCTGGAAGCTAGATGGCTCTGTAGACCTGCTTCTGGTTCTGGGGCAAGGCTACACTGAGACCTATGCTACACAGGACTCTGAACTCACTATGGTGAGGCAGAGTTTTCCCAATGACCTTCCAAGTTGTCCTTGGTAATCGCTGACCTGGGACATCTGGATACTACTGCTTCTGCCACGGACCCAGGTATCCCCAGGGAGCCAGGCTCCTACATCCTGTACCTGGAAGACTGGACTTGGTTTGCTCTGGTGACTCCAGGGCTGGGAATGGAGTGAGGACCTTTCCAGTCCCAGTGAAATGTATCCTTCCCATGGATCTCCTAAATTGCCTTGGAAAATGGTTACACTCATTTTCTCTGTGGATTCCACCACTCCAGAATGTGGTTAGAATTGAATTTTTAAGGCATTTGAAGTATTCTAGAGGAGAATTTCTGGGAATTCCTGCCTCTATGTTGCCATCTTCATTCCTACCCTCCTTCCTGTTTTTTTTTTTTTTTTTCTGTTATTCCTTACTTCCTTGACTTTTGGCACCTGTTTTATTGTTTGGCCTAGTCTATTTTCTAAGGTATAGATTTCTTTATTTGCATGTGTTTTATGTGTGTGTGTGTGTGTGTGTGTGTGTGTGTGTGTGTTTCCTTTACCAATCTATTGACTTGCCTTTTTCATGATTTACATGCAAAACTGTCATTTTTTCTTCCCAATTTTTCTTCTACCCTTATAAGATTTTCAAAATCATTTTTGAATTCTTCTGTTGGGTTAAGACCAGATCATATTTTCTTGGAGACTTTGGGTGTTGGAATTTTGAACTTTGTTATGTTCTTCTGAATGTGTGTTTCAAACTTCCTTGTCATCATAATAATTTTTATGGTCAGAATTTTGTTTTGTATCCTCATTTTTCCAGTGTTTTTCTTAATATTCACCTCTGATACTTTTCAGTCTTATGTAACTTTCACAAACCCCTAAATATTCTGTGATCCAGTGACCTCTTTGCTGTTCCTTGAATGAGATACTCCATCTCCTAATTCTTGACATTTTCACTGACTTTGCCCCATACACACAATGCTTTCCTTCCTCTTAACACCTCTCATTTTCTTAGCTTGATTCAAGTCCCAGATCTTTTATAGAAAGCCTCTCACAATTCTCTTTAACTTCAGTTCCTTGCAGTTACTGATTATGTCCTAGTCTTCTAGATGTAGCTCACATGCAGTATCATTTATTAGTCTTGTCTCCAATTAGATTCTGTCCTCTATGAGAACAGAAAATATCTTTTCTCTATACTTGTTTTTATAAAGTTTACAATAATGCCTGGCACATAGGTAAGTGCTTAATGAATGTTTATTGACTAACTGATATTGATAAAGTTATCTAGTAACTTCTTACTCTAAATATGTTTTTCTATTTAGATATTAAGGTCTGCTTTGATTTTTTAATGCTTCTATATTACAAGTGTTCTCTAAATTTTGACACCCTTGGATGAAACTTTGGGTGTCTTTCCCTAGATCTTTCTATAGAGAGAAACTGTTATAAAATCTAATTCATCAAAGAAAAATAAGCATTTATTTAATTCCTACAATCTTCAAGAAAGTTCTTATATGGTCCACTGATAACTAATATAATCGCCTTTGTCATGGATTCATGGAGACATTAAATATGTCCAAAAATATTTAATCAATTTAATTGTATATAAGTAGAATCTGTAGAGTCCTAATAACAAAATGAACACAATAGGATGATACAAACTTTACTGGCACAAAGAGGGCTGTGGAGTGGGAGAAGTATCTGTACTCTGATAAAATATAGTCTCTCTCCTCACTTCTCACAGTATCAGTCCAGGAACTATAAATACATCTCAAGAAATTCATACCATTTGATGGCATCAGCATCAAGAACATTATGTCTATCAGTGTAATAATTTGTAAACCAAAAGTTAATAAGTATTTAATTTCCAAGAATTTATGTATATCAAACTCATTCTTAAAGAACACCTTTGTGGACAATGAAATCACAGCCCTCCTAATTTCATGGTTTTGCATGGGCTAGAATGCCTGTCCCCCTTTACCTTCACTTTCTGCTTTCCTTGAAGACAACATTAAATTCCACTATCAGCAAGAGTTATTTTCAGATATTTTCTCCCCCACTTGCTAAAGTCTTCCATCAAGGATTGTCTTCCATTTCCACTTTGAATATATATTTAAGTATACATATACATACTTTACATGTGTGAATAGATGTACATATATAAATGCATGTGTGCATATATGTATTTCTATTGTATGTATTTTGTTTGTGTTTAAACATATACACACACACACACATAAATGTGTTTTAATATAGTCTGTCTGATGAAAATATGTGTTCCCTGAGGTCAGAGATCAGGTTTTTTGCCTTTATTGTTACTGCATTGCTCAGCACAGAACCTGAAACATACAAGAAGGCATATACATACATACATACATACATACATATATATATATATATATATATATATATATATATGATAATTGATCATTGATTGGCTGAACAACTCAGCATATTGTCTTAATTCAAATCTTGGATCTGGAACTTATTGCCTAGGAAAAGCAATTTTTCCTCTTTAGGTCTGATATTTTACAGGAATTTGTCTTTCTTTTTGCTCTTGTTTTGCTACATAAAAACACTCAACACATTAAATCTCTCAACTGTCATTTGAAAAATGCATTGTGAACATAGAGCCAGTATTATAGTATCTTTCACATTTCCATTTTCCTCATAGCTACAATTGTCACCTCAGGCAGTGAAAGACTCAGGAGAATTCTTGATGGAAGGAACCATTAGACCACAACTTTATTAGCTTAAACAAAGCACATAGCAATTATCCTCAGATGGATTCTCCTGGAGATTCCCTGGGCCACAAGGCAACAACAGTACCTTAATTCACCCAGTGCTTAGTCTGATGGCTCTTTTAACAAAACATTGCCTTTCAAAAAGAAAAAAAAAAGTAACTTTGTCAGTCTTTATTACTTGCTTAGGGCTTACATCAGGTACTGAATTTTATTCTCTGAGGATGGGTAGCAGCTACCATATCTTACATTCCTTTATTTCTTTCATATTATTTTCAAGAGAAAAGGAAAAATCCTAATTCTTATTGTCTCTTATTTCTTGGCTCCTGTGAAATATAGACATATATAATAGGAACCGTACACACACACACACACACACATATATATATATATATATGTGTGTGTGTGTGTGTGTGTGTGTGTGTGTGTGTGTGTGTGTGTGTATACGGTTCCTATCATATACAGCTCTTACATATACATATGTACTTACACATATGTGTGTGTGTTTATGTATAGATATTCAAGTACAAAGGGCATGGGATCACATATTTAGAGACAGAAGAAACTCTGAGGTAACTAGATTAATTTCATCATTTTATTGATGAGAAAATTAGTCTCAGGAAGGTCAGAATAGTTACCCAGAATCACACAAGTAGTAAGAATCTGAGGTGAAATTAAACTTTAATCCTCCCAATTGTAAACAGTGTATTCAATCTATTGCTACTACCATTCTGTCCATTCTCTGAGGTGAGTACTTTGGAATTTACCAGGATTCTTCTCTGTCATTTACCCCCATGTCCAATAAAAATGGTTTTGGACATTAGGTAAGTAGAAAATATTTATCAAATGTTTACTCTGTGATAGAGATACATCTAAAAGAAAAAAAAAGTGTGAAATCTAACATTTGAAATGAGAAAGAGAGCACATAAAAATGTATCCCCAGTAGATTATAAAAACAAATTCAAGAGACTCAGGTGCAGTATAGAGGAAAATGAAGCATGACTGGCAAGGGCTCATTCAAAAAAGGAGGACCCAATGGTGGATAAGGAGGAGAGATATTTTACGATAAGGAAATTCTAGGCATTGAAGTGCCAAAATGAGAAAGTAGCTGAGACATGATAGCCAAATCCATAGTGAGCAGGAATCTCAGCTGGAGAAACAATCAATATTTAATTCAATACTATTTGATTAATTGGCTGATTAATGCAGTAAGCTTCCTCCTCATACTTGTCCTATATTTAACTCTATCTAGATCTACTTATCCAGTCCTGATGTAAAGTATTATGAACAAAAGGAAATAAATATATAATTTGATATCTGGTGATCCATTTGTCAAATCTTGATTTGATTCTACAAATATTTGTTGAAAAATTAATATTTACAAGGAAATATACTAGATATTAATAATGAAAATCTAAATGAAATGTTCAAGTATAAATATAATATTTATTTAAATGAGTTTGGGAATTAAGAAAGATCTAGATAATACATGCATGAACAGAATAAGAAGTTTTAGTTAAGTGGCGGCTAGGTGGCGCAGTGGATAGAGCACCGGCCCTGGAGTCAGGAGTACCTGAGTTCAAATCCGGCCTCAGACACTTAATAATTACCTAGCTGTGTGGCCTTAGGCAAGCCACTTAACCCAATTTGCCTTGCAAAAAACAAAAACAACAACAAAAAAAGAAGTTTTAGTTACCTCAAGTAAACATCGCACAATATATTTAGTGAGGTCATACTTTTTTTGAGATTTTTTTTTATTAATTTCTTCTTTATATTCCAAGAACAAACTAGTAGAAGAAATACAAATGTGGACTATATTATACTACAAATGATAAAATTTACATGACATGCTAATATTTGCAAATTATTCTATTTATATCATCTTATTTGAAACTTGCAACAATTCAACAAACTTGCATTTCAAATAAAATGTTCCTTGTCTTGTAAATGAGGAGACAGAGACAAAGAAATTAAATGCTTTACTCATGGTCATCCAACTGCTAAATTTTAGAGACTGATTTTAATTTTTTTCCTGCTTGATTCCAGATCTGTCAATATTGGTCTTTGTCAAAAACTGTATCAAAAGTAGTTTGGTTTTGATCATTCTAATTCATGAACAATTTAGAATGAACTTGTAATTCAATGCTGTGGTGACATTTACATTTCAGACAAGCAGATAGCAGACTGTTTTTGATACAATAAAAGAAGCATTTATTTCTTTTATTTTCAACTTGAATTCTGTTCATATCATTTTAAAAAAATAACAATGTTCTTGTCCTTTTGAGAGATTTAATTATAACCTATTAAGAAGTAAACCTATTTTGAAATATAAAAAACAAAATCAAAATTAGTTTTATTTCAAAAGTAAAGATTGCTAGGTCTTCAAAATGCTAAAAGTTATAAAATGGAAAATTGATTATTTTGTGCTGTAACTTTTTTTCATCCTAAAACAAAACCCATAGAAGACTAAATGGGAAAGTTACCAACTTCACTTAACAAAGCCAATAAAAACTGTTCAGGCTTTCTGACTACTTAAATTGATTTAAAATTAAATTTTACTTTCCCCTATAGTAAAAAGTCTTTTCAACTGATTTTATCTTAATGCTATCACCTAAACTGAGTTTAATCAAAGAGAATCAGCATTGAAAAGTAACATGTAAAAATGAAAGATTAAAGTGAATTTTTTTCATTAAAAAATGAAACATAAAATATCCATATTTAGGACTTTTATGTGTTAAGAGTGGAAAAACAATGATAAAAATGTTGATAACTAATTTATGAATTTTATTTGAAACTTTTATAGTAGAAATAATTTCTTAATTTTTCAATCACAATTAAATGTGATTACTTATTTCTTGAAAATAATTTTTTCTATTTTTATGGAATTATTACTAAAATGATTATATAATTCATATTATCAACTAAGTCAATTATTATTTTGGAATCAATTAGCTGGAATAGAAATTTAATAAGAGAATTTTTTTTAATTCTAACCATTACTGTCATTTTCTGAGTACAGAAGTCTATAACTTTTTTTTCTAATTCCACCATCTACTGTGTAAAATCATTATGATTTTATAATGTCCCTTCCCCCAGGTGAAAAATATAGCCATTGTCTCAATTGATATTAATTTTTTTATATTTTGAAATGATTTTGAGAACACTTCAGTAAACATGGAAAATGTTAATGATAATAATAACTGCAATGTGACATTCACAAAATACCTTAAATTTTGCAGAGAACTTTCCATATATCATCTCAATTAAGACTCATAATAATAAAGTGATATAGACATGAATTAAAGCTTTCATTTTGCAAATGAGGAAAATGTTATTGGTTCTCAATCTGGAATTTTATCAGGAAATTGAAATTTAAAACTCACAATATAGCTAATGACACTGCTGAATATACCTTTTTTTTTTAGGTTTCTGCAAGGAAAATGGGGTTAAGTGGCTTGCCCAAGGCCACACAGCTAGGCATTTATTAAGTGTCTGAGACCGGACTGGAACCCAGGAACTCTTGACTCCAGGGCTGGTGCTTTATCCACTGTGCCACCTAGCTACCCCCTGAATATACATTTAACATTTTACTATGCCTCTATACTGACCAAACAATTCAACCATATTCATGTCTTCAGTTAAGCTTCTCAAATTGGGCTCTCTCTCTCTCTCTTCTCCAAGAAGCTCTGTGGGAGATACAGAAAATGCCCTTCTATAGATCTAGCTGCAAAACAGGATAACCACACCTCTTAAACTCACAAATGTGTTAGAATGGCTGAAGATTTTTATTTCCAGCTAACTATTTACTTGTATTCAGACTGTTTAACCCTCAGTTTCCTCATCTGAAAAATGTATGGCAGAAGGAAATAACAAAGCACTCTGTTATCTCTGCCAAGAAAATCCCAAATGGTGTCATATAGAATCAGACTTAACTGACACCATTGAACAACAATTACAACAACAACAAGAAAAATCATAAAGGTTAAAAAAAGGGAAAGAAAAAGGAGATGGAAACCCAACCACAGACTCTGCTTGCCTAGCAAAGACTCTTGATTTTTTTGCCACATGCTTCTTGGATGGTAAAACTATCACTGTCTATATCTTCCCTCTTAAAAAAGGGTCTAATCAGGAGGGGGCAGCTAGGTGGCACAATGGATAGAGTACCAGCCTTGGAGTCAGAGGTACCTGAGTTCAAATCTGACCTCAGACACTTAATAATTGCCTAACTGTGTGGTCTTTGGCAAGCCACTTAACTCCATTGCCTTCCAAAACCCTAAAAAAATAAAAGTCTAATTAGGGGGGAAACTATTACTAAAGGGAGGAATAAAAAAAAAGTAGAGAGCAAATCCATTCCTTCAGATTGAATAACCAATCCTATCTGATAAAACTGATCTATAGTACTTCCCTTTAATAGTCTCAACATGAGGCACAAAGCAATCATCTAGGATTTGCTTCATCTCTGCAAATTAAACAGTCTTTCAGAAATGATCATATGTTTCCACAAAGTGGCTATAGCAATTTAGTGCATGTTCCATGGAGTATAACCCCTGGGATGCCATTGTAGTGGTAATGTGCTTTAGAACAGCAATGCTAACTAACTTCTGTTAGAATTCCTAGAAAGCAGCACTGAAATGAACTGTGACTGAATTTAACTTTTTATATCTAGGAGGTAGAGATAGTCTCAGAAATGTAAAGATTACCCAAACCAGAACCCTGAATTGTGTTCAGCAAATTGTTAAAAAATGCATAGAATAAGAAAAAAATCATGAAAACTACAGGCAGTGCACAATTAGCATTGATTATCTTAGCTTCTTGATCCCCTGAAAGAGCATGGTATGGATAATATAATAGTTTATTGTTAGGAGAACAAAAGAAAATGAGACCTATAATGTCACTGGTATAGGAAACTCCTAGATAAGGATATTTATTGTAAATTCTTAGTAGGCGGAAGTAATCTGAATCATATTTATGTCACCTATTGCATACTTATTTTATACAACTTTTTATTTGTGTTTATTATATTGTTATCTTTAAAATATATTGGTTAATACTTTTAACACAGGTTTAGAAAGTAAAAAAACCATGCTGAGTTTTCCTTCTGTTGTTTAATTTTTCTGGTACTCAAGAATATATCTATTTCTGTACTCACTATTGGTGGTACATTATAGGAGAAGAGTTACCTTCTGTTGTGCATATCTCTCATAAGATAAAACCTTTTTAAAAATTAAGACTGAAAGAAATTCTTGCACTAGGTTGGATTTGATTATTTTTTTATGAATTTTTTGCATTTATAATTACAGATCCAATACCTTACAAGTCTTGGTAAGAATGAAAGCTATAACATACTCAATACTAAGCACATAATTCTACAATTTAGAGTTATTTAAAATGATATTGAAAATTGCAATTTTTTCAATGTAGTGAATTTCAAGTGTTGAAGTTCTCTTCAACAATATTCATTTGCAACTTATAAGAAAAGTAAAGAAATCATGAGCTCATAGAACTAGATAAAAATAAAAGAGATGACAGAGTCATCTCCTCATTTTACAAAAGGAAACCAAAACCCAGAGGTTGAGACATGATCAATGTTGTACGTTAATTATGTATCAGAAGTAGGAATTGAATCCAGATGTTCCTGAAGCTAAAGATGATCCTATGTCTTGTTGCTTTTCTCAAACAAAATATTCAAAATTTAGGATAATAAATTTGGATGCAAAAATGTCACCTCTAACCTTACTTTCAAATTGCAAGTCAACTCTTTAATACATTAATTTGGAACTAGATCACATGTTCACTCTTGCTGCTCAGCTTTATTATTTGCAGTACTGTAAAGGGGTTTGAAATTATTAACATAAGTTCCTTGAAAAAATATATTGAAATACCAAAGATATTTCAAATCACTTTATACTTGGATATGAATATATTTTTCTTAATAAGTGATAGATGTATTGGCCATGTTTTCCCAGCATGAACATTCTCAGAACCTCCCCCATTTTATAACTGCATTTTTTTAGCAGACTGTATCAAATAATAGAAAGTAAGAAATGATTGGCTTGATGAAGTTACAGTATGAGTGGGTTCGAATAAAAATGATATTCGGTCAACAATATGCTATTACTTGGTACACAGAACATTTCACTTTGCACCCACTCGTAAGTTTTTCCAGGTTTTTCGAAGCATCCCATTCATCATTTCTTATAGCAGAATAGCATTGCATCATAATCACCTACTACACTTTGTTCAGCCCTTCCCCAGCTGATGGGCATTCCCCCAATTTCCAATTCCTTATTGCCAGAAAAGAGTAATATAAATATACATTTACTTTCATTTTTGTTTTTCATCTCTTTTGGGATATAGACCTAGAAGTAGCATAAGTATGATTTTTATAACAATTTGAGCATAACTCCAAACATCTCCACAGAATGACTGAATCTGTTCACAGCTCCACCAAAATGCATTGTCTCATTTTTCCTGCATGTCCAACAGCATTTGTCACTTTTTCTCTCCTATATGCCTTTGTAATAAGTATATTAGTAGCTCAGAAATTTTTTAATTTGCATTTCTCCTATCAATATTTAGAATATTTTTAGAGCATGACAATAGATAGCATTAATAACTTCATCTGAAAACTATTCATATATTTTGATCATTTATCAATTGGGGAATGTTCTTGTTTATAAAAATTTGATTAAGTTCGTAATATGTTAGTAAAATGAATCCTTTATCAGATAAATTTTCCAAAATTGTTTTCAGAGTTACTCTTGCTAACTCCCCTTTCCTCCATCCCATTCCCCTTACCCCAATTCTGTTCTCTTTTCTCTTACCCTGTGCCCCTAAAAGTGCTCTGCATCTTATCATCCCCCATCTTTCTTCTCTTGTGAAAACTACTCCCCTTCTACTTTCTTATAGGGTAAGATAGATTTCTATAATCAATTGAGTGCATATTTTATTTCCCCTTTGAGACAATTCTCATGAGAGGAAAGTTCATTCATTCCTTCTCATCTCCCCCCCTCCACTACACTGTAAAAAAATTTTTGCTTAGCTCTTTTGAGATAAATTTACCCTTTTCTACCTCCCCCTTTCCCTTTCTCTGAATACATTCTTCTCTCACCATAATTTTATTTTTTATATATCATCCCTTCATTTTCAACTCATATTTCTGCCCTCTGTTTATATATACTTCTTCTAACTGCCCTAATTTGGAGAAAGTTCATGAATTATCTCATGTAGGAATATAATCAGTTCAACATCATTAAATTCCTTATGATTTCTTTTTTCTATTTATCTGTTTATGCTTCATTTTAGTCTCAGATTTGAAGATCAAATTTTCTGATCAACTATGGTCTTTAATCATGAAAGTTTGAAATCCCCCTTATTTCATTGAATGTCTATCTTTTCCCCCAAAAGAGGTTGCTCAATTTGGGTCTCAGTTGTAATCCACACTCTTGCATTCCAGAATATCATATTATTATGTCCTTCAAGCCTTTATTGTAGAGGCTGCTAAATTTTGTGTTATCCTTACTGTGTCTCCAGAATATTTGAATTATTTCTTTTTGGTTGCTTGCCATATTTTCTCAAAGACCTGGGAGCTCTGAAATTTCACTATAATATTCCTGTGAGGTTTTATATTGGCATCTCTTTCAGGCGATGATTGATATATGCTATCAATTTCTATTTTACCTTCTGGTTCTTAAAAAAAATTAGGGTGGGTTTCCTTGATAACTTTTTGAAAAATATTTTCAAGGATTTTTGTGATCATAGTTTTCAGACAGTCCAACAATTTTGAAATTATCTCTTTTAGATCCATTTTCCAGGTCAATTGTTTTTTTAAAAATGATATATTTTACATTGTTTAATTTTTTTCATTCTTTTGGGTGGGGTAGATAGCTTATTGAATTCTCATAGTCATTAGCTTCCATTTGCTCAATTCTAAATTTTAAGTAATTCTTTTTCTTCAGTGAGCTTTTGTACCTCCTTTTTCCATTTGGTCAATTCTACTTTTTTCAGTATTTATTTTTTCCTTTAATGAATTTTTGTGCTTCTTTTCCAACTTGACCAATTTCACTTTTTAAGTTATTCTTCTCCTCATTGGCTTTTTGTATCTTTTTTTCCTATATAGTCATCTATTTTAAGGTGTTATTTTTTTCAGTATTTTTGGGGTCTCCTTTAAAAATTGTTAATACATTTTTCATGATTTTTCTTTCATCACTCTCATTTTCCTTCCCATTTTTCCTCTACCTCACTAACTTGATTTTCAAAATTCTTTTTGAGCTTCCATGACTGGAGACTATTCACATTTTTTTGACATAAGACCTTTGATTTTGTCACCTTCTTCTGAGTGTTTGTTGTGATCATTCTTGCCATCATAGCAATTTTCTATGGCCAGAATTTCTAATGTTTGCTCATTTTCCCAAACTTTGACCTGATTTTTGTGGAGGATATAGTGTCCCAAGCACCAAGAGTTTTGTCTAGCTGTTTTCAGAGATACTTCTGGAGGCCAACACTTTCAATTCTTCCAAGGTGGTATGATCTAAGTTTCTAAGGAGAGGTATTCATTACTTTTCTGGCCTGTGCTCTGGTCTAGGTTTAATAAAAATCTTTTCTGCCCTGGATCTATGAGGAGGATCTTTGCTTCCCTGTAACCTCAAACACTGGTGTGCCTCCCTGTTTCCACTGGGACTGAGAAACCCAGAACTAGATATGTGTAAAGAAATACAGTCTTGCCTCTTTTTTTTTCTGATCATTTGTTTGACCCCTTACTATCAGTGAACTGAGACCTACCAAAACAACTGCTACTAGCGATGCAGTGACTCCCAAGATCTGTTCCTAGTTTGCAGGGGTTCCAGTTGTTGTTGTTAAAGTCTATACTAGACTGTGTTCAAACCTCACCTACATGTGGAGACGTTCCCTGTCAACCTAAACTGTATTTGTTGTCCACAGGCTAAGAGATCTAGAAATTCAATGCTGTGAATTCTTCAGTTGCCCCACACCTGATCCTGGTTTACTGGGTCCTGGGTTGAATTGATGTGACCTGTGCTGAACTGCATTCCTCTCTCACCCTGGTGTAACAAACCTTTCCTGTTGACCTTCCAAATTTTCTTAGACTGGAAGATTGTTTCACTCTATATTTTGTGAGTTCTGCCACTCTAGAATTTATTAAGAGTCATTATTTAATTATACGTGGAGAAATTTGAGTGAGAGCTTGCTGAGCCCTTGTCTTTACTTCATCATCTTGACTCCCCTTTTTTATATTTATATTCCTGTTCCTATTCTTTGGCAATACTTTGGGAAGTGCCCTTTGAGTTTCTCTTTGTGTTAATCTTTAATAAAATTATATTAAGAGAAACACTTGGTTCAAGGATTTTCTTCAATTTATTTTTCCCCTCATTTCATGGTTACATTTATTTTGGTTGGTTCAAAACCTTTTCTTTGTGTACCTGAAATCATCTATTTTATGTTTTGTGATAAACTCTTTGCTTTCATTTTTAAGACTTTTGTCCCTGGTATATTGATGGAAGTCATTTGATCTTGTTTACTCTTTTATTTTTAAGTAACATGTTGTGATTTAATTTGATGTTATTATGTAATTCAAGGAGTTGCTCTAACTTACTTCTTGCAATTTTGCTTTCTAACTTTTGAATAGTTTTGTCAGTAATTTATGTTCCCCAATATTTTGAAAAATAAATTATTGTTTTTTTATTAACTTCTACTTATCTATTCTATCCCTTGACTTGATAATTATAGACTTATTGTATAATATGAGGTCTGGAAGTTTTATCTCCACTCATTATTACTTTTAGTATTTCAGTTGAGATTTTAAACATGTTATTCCAAATGACTTTCCTTACTATTCCATTTGACTGTTACATGAATGGTTTCATTAGTAAAGACATAAACTTTTTAATTAATCTATATAATACTATCATATATTTTATTTTGGTGCAGTTCAAATATAAGTAATAAATATTCCTCCAAATATTTTCATTATTTCTTTAAGGGTTACTTTATGGTTAGATGTAAATCTTAATTACTCCTTAGTAGTTAATATACCTCAAATTCTATCTTTTAATGTCTTTAAAATACAAAGCAAGAAAGAGCTTTGAATTTTGCACTTTTCTTAGGATAATAGAAAACAAATGAGCAATCCCTGGTCTCATGAACAATATAATATGGGGTTTTATATAGTAACTTAGACTTTTTAATTGATATTTTATTACTACAATCATATGTTATGAAAGTTTCTAACATTAATCCACATGCATATGTATGTTTTTAAGTTATATAATTTCCTTCTACTCACCCTTCCCACACCCTTCCCCTCATCTGTGAACAGTCAGGTGAATGTTGTAAATACACAATAGTGTTTGGCATGTTTAAAAATTAGTTATTTTTGGAATGAGGAATTATGATTAAGGGAAAAGAAAGAAAATCATGAGATAAGAAAGAAATACATAAGAGAAATTGTTGAAAAGTGAATGCAGTGTTCATTCAGATTCTGGGGGGGAGGTGGGCTTGGTTTTGTTTTTCTTCATCTGGATGAGGATAGCATTATTCATAGAGAGTCTCCTAGGGTGTTCTTGCTCATCAACTCACAATGTTGTTGTTAATGTGTACAATGTTCTCTTGGTTCTACTCCCTTTCCTCACTATCAGAGCCTGTATTCATTCCATGCTTCTTAATAGTCCAACCACTCGTGTTTCTTATAGAACAGTTGTACTCCATGGCATTCATATATCATAACTTGTTCAGCAATTCCCCAATTGCTGAGCATCCCTTCAATTTTCAATTCTTTACCACTACAAAAAGAGCTTCTGTTAATATTTTGGAAGACATGGGACTATTCCCGTTTTTTGTGATTTCTTCTGGATATAGGCCTAGTATTGATATTGCTGCATAAAAGAGTATAAATTTGGTTTACTGCTCTTTGGGCAATGCTTCAATATTTCTATCCAGAATGGCTGGATCAATTCACAACTCCAATAATAGTGCATTAATGTTCCAGTCCGCCCAAAACCTCTCCAACATTGGTTGTTTTCCCTTTTTTGTCATCTTAGCCAATCTAATAGATGTGAGATGGAACCTAGTAGTTGTTTTAATTTGGATTTCTCTAATCAGTAATGATTTGAAACATTTTTTCATATGATTATATATAGCTTTAATTTCTTCATTTGAAAGCTGTCTGTTCATAACTTTTGACCACTTATCAAATAGAAATTACTTGTAACCTTATAAATATGACTCAATTCTCTCTATATTTTAGAAATGATATCTTTATTAGAACTCCTAGCTGTGAACCCCAGCTTGCTGTTCTCCTTCTAATTTTGACAACATTGGTTTTATTAATGCAAAAACTTTTCAATTTACTATGGCCAAAATCATCCATTTTGCAATTTATAATATACTTTATTTCATGCTTATTCATAAATCTCTCCCCTTTCCATAGAGCTAATAGATAATGTATTTCTTAGTCTGTTAATTGGTCTATGATGTTGCCCTTTATGTCTGAATTCTGTACCCATTTTGACTTTATTTTGGTATAGGGTGAAGTTTTATGCCTAATTTTTGCCATCCTATTTTCTAGTTTTCACAACAATTTTTGTCATATAGTAAGTTCTTATCCCAGAAGCTCATGTCTTTGGGTTTGTTAAAGAGTAGATTATGGTAGTCCTTTACTATTGTTTCTTTTGAACCTATCCAAATTGCCAATCTTACTAATTACCTGATCCATTATTCTATTTCTTAACCAGTACCAGGCAATTTTGAAGATTGTTGCTTTATAGTATAATTTTAGATCTGGTAGAACTAGAGCACCTTCCTCTTTTCATAAATTCCCTTAATATTCTTGACCTTTTTTGCTCCAGATTAATTTTGTTGCTATTTTTTTCTAGCTCAGTAAAATAGTTACAATAGTTTGGTTGCTATAAGTAATTTAATTTGGGTAGAATTGTCATTTTTATTATATTGGCTATACCTAACCATGAGCAATTAACATTTTCCCAATTGTTTAGATCTAACTTTATTTGTGTGAGAGATGCTTTGTACATATGTTCATAGAGTTTCTGGGTTTGTCTTGGAAAGCAAATTCCCAAATACTTAATGAGGTCTTTAGTTGCTTTAAATGGAATTTCTCTTTCTATCTCTTGCTATTAGGTTTTGTTCATATTTAGAAATGCTGATGATTTATGTAGGTTTATTTTACATTCTACTATGATGCTGAATTTGTCAAAAGTTTCAAGGTTTTTAGATGATTGTCTTGAGTTCTCTAGGTATACCTTTATAACATTTGCAAAGAGTGAAAGGTTTGCTTCCTCTTTGCCAGTTCCAGTTCCTTCAATTTATTTTTCTTCTCATTGTTAAAACTAATATTTCTAATACTGGATATAGTTTCTAATACTGGATGTTGAGCAGTAATGTTGATAATTGACATTCATGTTTCACTTCTGATCTTAAAAGAAATTCTCCTTGTTTATCACCTTTACATATATTTTTGATGGTTTTAGATAGATACTTTTTATTATTTTAAGGAAAACTTCATTTATTCCTAAAAATTCTAATGTTTTTGATGGTTGTATTTTGTCAAATGCTTTTTTAATGTCAATTGAGATAATCATTATTTCTGTTGGTTTTGTTATTGACATGTTCAATTATTTTGAGTGTTTTCTTAATATTGAACCATTCCTGCCAACCCAGTAAAAAATTTACTGAATTGTGTATTATTCTAGGAATAACTTGCTTTAATCTCTTTGCCCAAATTTTATTTCATATTTTTGCATCACTGCTCATAAGGGATCTCCCTAATCTCCCTAATAAAGGGTCTATAATTCCCTCTGCCTATTTTGCTTCTTCTGGGTTTATGTATCAGTACCAAATTGGTGTCATAAAAGGAATTTGGCAGAACCCCTTCTTCTATTTTTTAAAATAGTTTATGAGGAATAGGAATTAATTGTTCCTTAAATGTTGGTAGAATTCACTTCTAAATTCATCTGGACCTGGGACTTTTTCTTAGGGAATTTATTGATGGTTTCTTTGATTTCTTTTTATGAAATGGGTTTATTAAGTATTTTATTTCCTCTTCTGCTACTCTGGGCAGTTTACATTTTATAAATATTCAACCATTTCACTTATGTTTTCAAATTTATTGGCATGCAGTTGGGCAAAATAGCTCTGAATTATCTGTTTAATTTTCTCCTCATTGGTGGTTAATTCAGCCTTTTCATTTTTGATACTGGAAATTTGATTTTCTTATTTCTGATTGTGTTTTCTTTGTAATTAAATTGATCTTTTTTTGTTCCTTGCAGTTTTTTTTTTCCCTTTATTTGAGAATTCTGGAATTTGACAATGATAACCCTTGGAGGTTTTATCCTGGGGTCTCTTTCTGGTAGAGTTATGTGTTTTCATTCAATGGCTATTTTGTCTTTTTTGCTCTAGCAGATTTGGACAGTTTCTCTGATAATTTCCCAAAAGATATTTTTTTATTTTCTTTTTTAATTTAGGATTTCTAGTAGTCCTAAAATATCTCTCCTCTATCTATTTTCCAGGTTGTTTGTTTTTCCTAAAATGTACTTGTTTTCTTCATTTTTTCAACCTTTTTACTTTGTTTTATGTAATCTTGTGGTCTCATAGATTCATTGGTTTCTATTTGTCCAATTCTAATTTTTAGGGTTTTATTTTCTTCAGTTTTTGTATTTCCTTTTTAAGCTGTTTGTTTTACTCTTTTCTGTATTGCATTCCCTTTCTAGTTGGTTGATTTTATTTTTTGAAGAGTTAAATTCTTTACCCAATCGAGCATTCTTACCATTAAAGGAATTGATTTCTTTAGTCAATTTTTCATAATTTTCCTGTGTGACTCATTTCTTTTTTCCCTTTTTCTTCTTCCTCTCTTCCTTTGATTTTTTTAAAATTCTTTTTTAAAGCTCTTAAATTAACTTTTGTATTTGAGTCCAATTCATAGACACTTTTAAAAGTAGTTTTCTATAGTGAGCTCTCTTTTAGCTTATTTGCTCATCTTGATTGTTTGAACTCTGCTCCTGGGGTTTAGGAAGTATAGAACCAAACTTTTTGTACTGGGGCCAGGATCTGATCCCTGGCTTTTTTTTTTTTGGTATGATATTGCCTATACAGTCCAAAATTGCCTTTGCAGAGAGATTTCTTCTGCCTTTATGTCCAGATTCTTGTTATGCAGTGGTTTGTTCCCAACCCAGTCCTGTCTTTTGCCCCTGTATTCTCAGGATTTAGACTTTGGGATCTTCTCTGCTTGCTTTCAGGCTGCCAGGACCTGTAGTGCTGTCAAACTGTCTGGACCTGGTATGCACTTATCTAAAAGTCTCCTATTGACTTTCCCACTCTCTAGCCTAATTGAGCTTTACTTGCCCTTTTTTCTCTAAAGAGACATACCTTCACTGAAGAACCTCCATGATGTCCACAATTGAAAACTTCTTTTGATCTTGTCTTTTTTTGGTGGGATCAGTAGCTTTAATATCTGTGCAGAGGCTTCATTTAGTATTGAGTAGGGAAAATCTCCAGGACCATAATAGATAAGCACTGCCATCTTGACTCTGCCCTAGAAGTGCCTATAACTTAAACTTTTATATTTGATAATTTATAAATATTTTGTCAAGGAAAAATTAAAGTTTCAAAGCAAATATTTACTCATGATCATGAAAATCAAAGAAATATAAACTTGGAATATTATAGAAAACATAAAAGCAGTGAGAAACTATTATGCATATCTTAATTCCATATACATCAACAGACTTGCATAGCCAGAGTATGGTGAGCATCTTAAGAATGTAAAGAGTCAATCTAGGTAATTAAACCTAGAAGTATGAGAATGCTTTTCTAAACATCTTTCTGCTAGGCCTTCAACTCTTCATAAAACATTTCTCTGTTGCTATTTCATGAGATAGAGGTGACTTTCTGTTCTCTAATCTGACCACTCTCCCTTAGTTGGAATGACTTCATATATGGCCCAATGGATGATAATATATAATTCACAAATTTGACCATGTCATATTGAATTGTCTAGTCATGTCCCATTTCAAAGATCAAAAACATAGGTTTGACATCGTCATTTTCTCTTTGTTCAAAAAAGTTACAGTCTTCAATATCCACAAGGTTAGAATATCAACTCCAAACCTTGATATTCAAATATTTCTACAAGATAATTACAATATAATTTTCCTGAATTGTTACACGTGATTTTTCTTCATGTACTCTATCATATAACTAAGCTGGCATAATTATTTTTTCTTATTCATGACACATACCAATAATTTCTGAATAGTTTTCCCCCCTTATCCATTTCCAAAAAAAATCATTATTTCCTTTAATGCTCACTTCAATTACTAACTACATGGGATATTTCATTATCCTCTAAAGTGATGATTTTTCCTCTATTCTACTTCTGTAGAAAATGAAAGAATATAGAAACTCAAATAGACAAAATTACTTGAAACTATTTTTAAATCTTTTTAAATTTTTTAAAACAATTTGAAATATTTAAATGTATGTGTATATTTCAAAAAATTAAATGATACAGACTATTATTATTATGATATTAAAATACCTGCTAATATTTTCACGAGTAGTGCTTGTAGGAACTATGATTTGAGATCATTCTTAAATTGTATTTGTTATATAAGTAAATTAAGTAAATTTTGTAATCTCAAGTTTGTCCTAAATATTAATTGTATTGCTTTCTGTCAGATAATATTTGAAACTGGTTTTTATCCCTGAATTTCTTCACTTCCATCATGTCACTGAACAACTATTGTATATGGGCCTTTTTTTAAAATTGTTTATTGAACCACCACTCCCCCAAATATACTGGCAAGGTTTCAAAAGCTTTTCATTAATTTACTTCCCACAGCATAGCAGTTTCATCTTGGCATTTACAGCAGAACCTTAGAACCCTAACTGGTTGTTTGTTAGGAGCTTATCTTGTTAGAGGTTCAGAAGAAAATGCAGAAAATAACTTCATTATAAAAGCCCAGCTTTGCTTGTTTACTGTTTTCTTCTCTCACATTGAATCCACGTTTCTTTCAAATCTATTGAAATATGGTTAAACACATACACAAAGAAACAAAATAATTCTTCCTCTAGGACCTTGGGGAAAATATTTTAAATTCATATTGTTTTCACTTAGGCATTCACTAGTCATCCTGTAGTTTTAACCCAATCATTAATTTCATAATTGAATTCATAATTGTTGTTCAGTCATTCAGTTGTATCTGACTCTGTGAACCCACGCCAGGCTTTTCTTTCCAAAAACTAACCAAGCACATGTTTCTTCTGTGACACTGCCTATATATCTCATCTTCTCCTATCCCTTTTTCTTTTTGCCTTTAATCATTCTCAGTATCAAGGATTTTTCCCAATGAGTTCTCTCTTCTCATTGCATAGCCAAAGTCTTTAAATTTCAGCTCCAGTATTTGGAACTTTCAGTGAATAGTATGAACTAAGTTCTTTAAATATTTGACTTATTTGATATCCTTGCGAGACAAGAAAAAAATCAAAAGTCCCTTTTGGCATTGCAATTCAAAAGTGTCAATTATGTATAGCTCAATTATCTTTAATAGTCCAATTCAGATAACCATACATTACTACTGGGCAATATATAAATCTTTCTGCTTTTTAATATGTTCTTAATATTTGCCAGAGCAAGTAGGAGCAAGTATATTTTAATTGTGTATCTGCAGTAGCCATCTGAAGTGAGCTTTGAACCCCAAAATGAAAAAACTCAATGAACTTCTTATCTCTCTTTTTCAAGAAGTAATGGGACCAGTTGCAAAATGTAAACTTTTGAAATTTTTTTTAGCTTTAAACCAGCTTTTATATTCCCTTATTTCACCCTCATTAAGAGACTTAATTCCTCTTTATATTTCTCTCATCAGAGTGGTATTATCTGTATATTTTAGATTATTGATATTTTTCCTGGAAGGCTTAATTATAGCTTTTGATTCATCCATCCTGGCATTTTACATCTTGTACTCTGCATATAAAGTAAATAAATAAGGGACTATATAGCCTTAACTACACTTCTTATCCAACCTTAAACTAATCAGTTGTTACATGCTTGATTCTAATTGTTGCTCTTTAACCCACATACAGGTTCCATAGGAGACAAGAAAAGTGATGTCATACTCCTACCTCTTTGAGGACTTACCACATTTTGCTGTGATTCACAAAGTCAAAGACTTTAGTGTAGCCAATGAAGAGGTAGATGTTTGGCTTTTTTTTAAAAAATGCTCAAATATTTCTTGAATATTGTATAAAAGATATTGTTCTAAGCCCAAAAATAAAATCTGAGCAATTAATGAAATAATAAGTGAATATTAGAGAAAAATTTTAATATTGACACATTTCTAAAATCATAAAAATATCTGTCACCACTTAGGCATAACTTTCTTATGTAAGAAAAACCTAGATCCAAACAGGAGGTGTCCCAAAGGAAGAAGATCAAAGTGACATCACTAGGTTTGACACAATAAATTGCAGTGTGTCTGACTGTGACTTATCAGACCAAATGATAATGGAATGTTCTACCACAGGTGGGGCATAAATAGTGCATGTATACTTTAAACTTAAGTATGTCACATTTCCTTTGAGTTACTTTAATTTGCCACCCTCACAGATGAGGGTACACCATATTGATGAGTCTTATGCCATTGTCTCCCATGCTGTACAATAAATTCTAAAATTCTTAAGAGAGACCTTCAGGGTGTCTCAGTATCACTTCTTCTGACCTTCTTGTGAATACTTGCCCTATATGAGTTCTCCATAAAGTAAGATTTTTTAGCAAGCATACGTCTGGCATTCTCACAATGTGTCCAGCCCATTGTAGTTGCACTCACTGTAGTAATGTTAGAATACTAGGCATTTTAGCTCAAGAAAGAACCTTAGTGTCTGGTATTTTTTCCTTCCAGGTGATCTTCAGAATCTTCCTAAGACAATTTTAATGGAAGCGATTCCATTTTCTCTCAAAGCTCTGATAGATTGTCTGGGTTTCACAGGCATATAATGATGAGGTCAGCACAATGGCACTGTAGACCTTCAATTTAGTCATTAGTCTAATACCTCTTTCCTCCCACACTTTCTTTTGGAGCCTCCCAAATACTGAACTAACTGGTAATGCAAGTGTCAATCTCATTATCAATATGTACCTCCCTGGAAAGGACACTATCAAGGTAAATAAACTTGACCACAGTACTCAAAATTTCTCCATTTGCTGTAATCAATGGTTCCACATCAGGATAGTGTGATGCTAAATGATGATGGGTTTTCTTGGTCTTAATTGGTAGACAAAAATTATACAAGCAGCAGAGAATTGATCCATTGTATCTCAGCCTCAGATGCTGCATTGAGTATACAATCATCAGCAAATAGAAGATCATGCACCAACATTTCTTTCACTCTGGTCTTGGCCTTTTCAAGTTGAAAAATTTGCCATCTGTGCAATAATGAACCTCAAGGCCACATCCATCCTCAGGGAAGTCATTTTATAACATAACTGAAAACATTATGTTAAAAAAAAAAGTTGGGAGCAAGGACAAATGCTTTTTGTACTCCATTGGTGATGGAGAAAGCTGTCCACTATTCAAGCAAGCACACAGTCATGAAATTGATGTATAATAATAATGTATAATCCAGGCAACCAAATTTTGACATAATTTTCCATAACTCCTCATCCTGATGGTAACGGCTTTAGTCAGATCTACAAATGTTGTACACAGACCTCTGTTCTGTTCCTGGTATTTTTCACATCAACTGTCCCTCTATTCTTTCTGAAGCCATATTGGCTCATATTCCAGGTGAAGGATCGGCTTATTGAGAAGGACTCTGGCAAGAATCTTACCAGCAATGACTAAAAGAGTAATACCCCTATGATTGTCACAAGACAATCTATTCCCTTTACCTTTAGAGAGAAGGACAATGGAGGCATTCTTGAATTCTTGGGGGATAACCCCTTCATACCATATAATCTGGAAAATTTCAGATGGCTTTTGGATGAGCATTAACCCCCCCCCCCCCCACTATAGATCTTGGCTGGAATAGAATCAGCTTTGTCATTTGAAAGGAGATGAATGACATTCAAAACTTCTTCAAATGGAACTTCAGCTAAGAACTGATTTACTTCAACTTGAGATAGAGAAGCAAAATAGGGTTTATACATTTTGTCTTGGCAGAGTTAGATGTATATGTATTTTTTATGATATTGATATATTGTGTTTTTATTATCTAGATTTCCCATGTATCTATCCTTTGCCAATTTCCAAAATACCATCCTTTATTAATAGTGATTTTAATAAAAAAATAAACAAGAAAAAATAATCATCATCAAAACCAATCACAAACTTCCAGGGTGAAGTTATTATATTTTAGTAGTTTTGTTTAAAAAGTTTCCATTTTTCATCCCATTTGCCCCTTCTCAATTTCTAGTCAATACTTCTAATTCTGTTTTCAACAAATCTAATCATAGTGCTCATCCTGTTATTCCTTAACTTTATAAAACTTCAGGCTAATAGATTGCCAGCACCATAGAAGAAGATTTGTTGTTGTTGTTGTTTGCCTGTTTGTTTTGTTTTGTTTTTCTGGAACTCTTTGACTTTCTTTATATTTCAGCAAATGTTGTCAATTTGGTCTCCAGTTTCTTTGATTCTGAAAAACAGTCTGCACTCCTGATTATTAATTGGATCACATATTGCTGAAACTTAGCTTATAGAGTCATAGAAATAATCTTTCTAATGACTGAAATGAATGTGATTGTTGAGTAATTTGAACATTCTTTGTCATTCTTTTTCTTTAGAATGGGTAGATAAACTTATCTTTCCGGATCTAATCCTGTGGTCACTGTTCTAATTTCTAAATGCTCTGGCATATTGGGGGGCTGCACTTCACTGGCATCATACCTTAAGATGTTAAATAGTTCAACTGGTATACTGTCACCTCCACTCACTCTATTGCTAGAAATGTTTCTTCAGACACATTTGACTTCCTTCTCCAGGCTGTCTGGCTCTATGTCAGTAACTATACTACTATTATTATGAGTGATGTTAAGTTCTTTCCTGTTGCCATAAAGTTTTGCCACATGCTCTTTCTCTCTTATATTTCCACTCAATACCTATCATTTTTTGCTTTTATCATGCCCTTACTTGCATTATACCTCTAATTTTCCCCTTGCTACCTCTAATTTTCTTGGAGAAATCTCTTGTATTTGCTATTCTATTGTTTCATTTCTATTTCTTTGCATTGCTAATATAAGAAAAGCTTCTTATCTCTCCTTGTTATTCTGGAATGCTGCATTCAGTTAGGGATAGTTTTTCTTTTCTCCTTTCAATTTCATTTTCCTTTTCCCTTAGCTATTTGTAATGGTTCATCAGATAGTTATTTTACTTTCTTGCTCTTCTTTTTATTTGTAATGTTTCTATGCTGTTTTCTGTAAAATATTGTGTATTTCTGACCATAGTTTTTCAGGAAATGTAACTACTAGTTTTAATTCTTGAAATCTATGTATATCTACTTCATATTCATAAAAGATACTATTTAGATAATGTATTCAGCTGTGTTTTACCTTCTTTCTTGAATTTAAGTCTAAAATAGGCAATAAAAAGCTCAAAATATGAGTCAGAGTCAGTTCCAGATTTTGTTTTAATTGATTGTATAGAACTTCTTATTTGACTCCAAATAATATCATTAGTTTTATTTTAACAGTAACTATTTATGAAAAACATGAATATAGTTGCCTTTTGGGTCTTTAAAAAGAATGTTTGCTCCCTTTTTAATATTGTCCATGGGATTTTTGAGGAAAAAGATTCTGGAGTGGTTTGTTATTTGCTTTTTCCATGGATCATCTTTTGTATGCTTTCTACTATGACCTTCTTTCTTGTGCAACGCAGCATGATGCTGTTTATAGTTTTAATGAGCTGTGCAAACCCATCTTCTACTACAAAGGATGGGGAGAGAGGTCAGAATATCTGAATTCAAATCTAGGTGCATACATTTATTTTCTTGGATCTCAGGCAAGTAATTTATTCTATTTGAACCTCAGAACCCTTTTTATAAATATATTTAATAATACTTAACTACCTTCTCCACTGGGTTATTCTGAGCTAACTGTTGCTGTTTCATCTAACAATAGAGATCACAGTCCCTTCATGCCTGTCTATCCTATGGGACTTTGATTAATATCTTCCCATAAGTTTTCCCACAGGTTAATTCAGCTTGCTGGACTCTTTCCTTGAATTCTCTGACATCATAAGTTTCCAATCAAGCACATCAATATATACCAGTTTCCTTCATTTTCAAAAAATAAGTAAATCATCCTCATTCCCAATCACATATATTTCTTTGATAACAACCTTGTAAAATATCTCATTCCATTTGTTGTTGCAATATTGCTTTTTCCTGCACTATATTGTATACCTCTGTCCATAGGGAGTTGGCATTAAAAAGTCAGACCCTTTTTCCAAGGGAAATTTGTGAACATTTAAATGTTTTGTAGTTCTCAAAGGTGATCCATATTACTCTCCTCCTATTCAGTTTGAAGCTCAACTCACTAAAAAGCTATACTGTCTCTCATAAGTATAGATATTTATAGGTAGGTTCCCTAGATTTATTTTCATGTAAGTGTCTTTTACAATCTGAGTAATAAATATTCTGCATCCACTTAGACTTTTCTGCATGGATGGTCAGGTATTTAAATCAATACATTTCTTTAGGACTATTTCTACCTCCCATATAATGATGTCTAGGACTGTAATGCAAAGGTAGAAATATTGTGATTCCATTGTTGTGGATCATGAAAACTGTTTCCCATAGGAATCTTTATGGATCTTTTCCATTTCTCTTCCTCTTATAGTTCTCTTTTCATTTTCTTCTGCCCCTGGTATGACTTTACTTAGTTGTATATTATTGCCAAGATTCATTTATATTCATTTACTGATTTTAACGTATGCTCTTTCTTTTTTATGGGAAAAACACTGTTCATAATCCTTTCTTAACAATTTGCAAATAAATTTATATTCTAAATTGACTTTGCTTTGGGACATATTTTAGAATTCTTTAGTCTTCTTGAGGAACTAAATTTCGTTATAATACAATGAACACTGTTAATGAAATTTCTATTGTCCATTCTCCCATTTTCCTTATTAATTATTTAATAGCTCAGAAATCAGTTGTTTCTATTGTTATTCAACTATTATTTCCTCATTACCATTCTCCCTTCCTGTTTTTTTTTTCCATTCTGATGTTTATCTTGTGAACTTCATCATCTAATGATATGACTGCCATATCATTCTGTGAACACAGTTTGGAATTGCAGACCAATAAAATCCTCTGCTATTTTTTCAATTAAACTTCTACCTGGTTATGCTTTCTTCATGAAAGGTCATTCTGGGACAGTGGGAAAATGATATTTGTAACTATTAAATTTCATTTGCTTTAGATTATCCAATGCTCTAGTCTCTCAAGATCTTTTTTGGAACTTAGATCTATTTTTCTGCCTCCTAGGTTTCTGTCACCTGCAAATTTGATGAATCAAAACTGAGTATTTATGAAATATATTTATAAAAATATCAAATAGCATAAAGTGAAATTCACAATTGGAGAACTTTTCCCAATTTGTTATTGATTTCCTCATGAAAGATTGAAAAAAAAAAAAACACTCTACTACTTTCTTGGGATGCCTGATGAGAAAAATAAAAAAAACATGCCTGTCCTTCAGGGAGCTTGCAAATCAGTTCAGAATAATTATACTATTATCTAGCCTACATTTCTCTATCTTGCCCATTCCAAAAAAAACCCATGTGACACTGTCAAATTCTTTGCTAAAATTTAGGTTAAGTTATATTTATAACATCATTCTTTTCTTATAAATCAGTAGTCTTAAAAATATTTTTTAAACAATAGGTTCTTTAACCTTTTTTTCAAGTGAAAAGAGATATGACATAAAGTCTCACCTCACCACACACACACACACACACACACACACACACACACACACACACACAGAGAGAGAGAGAGAGAGGGAGAGAGAGAGAGAGAGAGAGAGAGAGAGAGAGAGAGAGAGAGAGACGATCTTATCTCTGAATGCAACTTTCCATCCACATGGGACTTTTTGGTTTCTTGAGATACTTTGGAAGTCAAAGGTTCTTTCTCCAGAAAAAAAAATTCAAATGCATAAAATAATATCCATAGCTTTGGAAAAGGAAATAACTCTACTAAAATATAATTATATTTTTAAATTGAAAATGCAAGTTTTTGGAATCTTGAGTATTAAATATGATGATGACTATGAAAAATGATCATTATAATTTTCTTTCAAATATTTTATATATAAAATGGTGAATTTAATTCTTAGATTTTTAAAGTACTTAACCTTAAATATTCAGTGTTATAGTGCTGTCTGATTGTTTTAGAGTAAAGTTTAAACTGTGTATTTATATAAATAATCAAATAATATTTTATGATGCTGGTTTAGGAAATAGGTTTATATATATATATTTTTATTTTATAGTTGAAATATATTATATGATCTCTGGTGTATATATTAGTGTAGCAGCAAATGTTATTTTATATCCTAGATTTTATTACATCTTCTAGCCTCATTTTGATATAGAGAACCAGTCTTGGGGTTCAAAAGACTATTCTAGAAGATCATCCATTCTGGAAAGTCTTGGCAACCTGAAAAGTTTTCAGGAATAGCCTCAGGGTCTGATTATCTTCATATACATACATATATTCACACATATATACATGTATATTTACATATTTATATATATGAGTGTGCTTGTCATCTGAGGATTACCTCATGAAAAGTGATCAAAATCTTGAAGACACAATTTTTTTAAAAGTATATTAATGGTTCTATTTCCATTTATTTTCTAAACTTTTAATTCACAAATAATCTCAAAAAGTCAGTTAAGAATTCATGATGTTCTAAACAACAGTTAAGAATCCCTATTTAAATATCCTAAACTA
Source organism: Macrotis lagotis (assembly GCF_037893015.1). NCBI lineage: Eukaryota > Metazoa > Chordata > Mammalia > Peramelemorphia > Peramelidae > Macrotis > Macrotis lagotis. Next base: position 674,170,214 of record NC_133658.1, on the reverse strand, counting down.
TTTATAATTACATGAAATATCCCCCTTCCTTCCTAGGGATGTATAGCTTCCAGTTACAAATATATTATTTGTAAGAAAATCATTCTCAAAGCAAATAACATTGCACAATAAAATCCAAATAATATTCCAATTGTTTTTGTTACTATTTTATTAAAATCCTTTCTTTAGAAATGTCTACCTGGCACCTTAAAACAATTTAATTCCTAGTTATCAAGAGCTTCAAATTTTGAATATACTTTTCACTATATCAGCATCTTCTGAAAGTCCTTGATAAGAGAAAGTTTGAATATTGAACACAGAGGATGAAAGTCTGACTCATTTATTTTAAACTCATACTATTCTGTATAAATATGTTTTATACTTTAAGAACATAACTACTAGAGGGAAAAGATCACATTTTTGGAAATAGCATTTGAATGCTTTAAAAAATATTCTGATCTAACAGACCCAAGGAATAAAAAATCTTAATGTTAACCTTAAGGTAACATCCTTAAAAACATATGGGACATATTTCTGATTTATTCATTGTACCTCCAAAGAGAGGCACACAACAAATACTATTTTAGGACAGATCAATATTGCATTGAATTGGAGAATCATGTATTTAAAGCCAGAAAGAATTTTAGAAGCCATAGAGTACCACTCATTTATTTTACAGTTAAGAAAACTGAGACCTAGAGACATTAATTAACTTGCTCAGTGTCACAAAGTATGTGTCTAAGACAATTCTAATTCAATTTTCTGTTTCTAATATTGGTACCAAGGAGCATTTTGTGGAAGAAGTCAATAGATTTTGGACAAATGTTCATTCTATGTTTCTCTATAACTTTAAAAATCTTAGCATTTGAAAAAAAGTCTTAGAGATTCCAAATCCCTCATCTTACAGATAATTCAATCCATTAATCCAATTCCCTCATTTTATAGAGAAGGGACACAAGCAATGATTTTTATGAACTTTACATTGTAATTTAGTGATAGTTCTGGGGTAAAAATTAGATCTCTAACTCCAGATTCAACACTAAAAGCATCAAGGTTTTGTCCTTCCAAAAACTGATCTATTATTTCCATACAATTTATATTTTCAATCTAAGCAATAAGTCATTTATTGCCTGTAAAATGATTAATTTAGGACCTTTGAAAAATTTGTCTTCCCTAAATTTTCAAGGTAATTGGTTGTTTTTTATTCTTTTATAACCATAATTCACTCTAAGAAATTTAGTATCTTCTATGCAGAGAATGTGGTTGGAAAAGCTCTTTATGAATCCTGGAGTTATAAAAAATATGTCTATAAACAGTAGAGGAAAAAATAGTTGAGAAAAATTGTGTTCTGTGAAAAATGATTCCAGCCTTGATTTGCTGCTGTCTTTGTGGCTGGCCTTTGACCTCTGGTTATGGTCTATTAGAGGATTTTGCCTGAAAGAAATTAAAGATGCTATAAAACAATTGCTAACTCAAAGTGTGAACACATGGTCTGATGGTTATTTTGTATCTCACTAGTTTAATAAAGTTGACAGAGCTTTCCTTTAGTTGGTAAATCCTGGTATTTCTTCTCTGCAATAGTGTCTCTTAAATAACTCTAGGATTAAGGATAGAAGTAATGAAATTGCTGTTTACCTCAGAATGATGTCATTTGGGAAAATATTTTCAGTGGGTAGTTGTAATTAAAATAGGATGTAACATGATCCTAGAAATGCTAATATAGAACTCCTGGTGAAGTGAAGGTCTCCCAAGCTCTAAAACCTTTATAAGTGATGTAGTAGATTAAATAGGGAAACTGTAAGTACTCTTTTGAGAACATCCTGAAGCACCTAGTCAACAGAACGTTAATATCAATATATTCTTCTGAGTCACCTTCTATCCTCTCTTAAAAAAAATAAATTGAATATCTACAGCTGAGGAAAGATTTCCATCAGAATAAAAGCATTTTACTAAGATGATGGAAACCAGTTTGGGTGTACAAAAGCCTATAATTTTTACTGCATACCCAGCAACACAGTAAAATATAAATTTTCTTTAACTGTGGCCTCAATTTGTATAAGAAAACTAGACAGATAAGGGAGCAAAAAACTGTTATTCTGCAGTAATAAAGCTGTAAAGGCAGAGTACATTTGTAATCACCAAGAAAATACTGATACAAAACACAAATTTATTTAACAAATTAGAGAGCTACTTGATTATAAAACAGTTATAAAATACATATTTGGTTTAAATTATCACCACAAAAATAAACATAAAACTAAGTAAATCAATGATAATTACAGTATTACATGATAATATAATATATATGCAAAACATATACAACTATGTATGAATGTATATACATAAGAAGCAATATAGAATAGTGAATTTGGATCAGTTTTGTGAACCTAGATGGTCTGGGTTCTGGTCTGGCTATGTAACTCCATAAGCAGTAATTTTTGTTTTATATTACAGAATAGTTACTAGTCTGCATTTTTAGAGAGAACCTCAATAGACAACCTAAAGATCAAATCATAGGTCTTGTGGACAGACAGAAAGATAGATAGATAATGGATAGATAAATAGATTAGTAAATAAATACAAAGGCTTCTAAGTCCTATATGTGTTTATATATACATGCATATTTAAACATATAGAACTCAGAAGTCTTTGTATTTATACATGTATACAAGACTTTATATTTGTACATAATATATAAACATATATATATATATTATGATTTTACAAATAGCAATATATATTTAAAGAATTAGAATATAAAATTCTATTTATGGTAAAAAACAAAGAAGAATTGACCACAATATGCAACTATGAACAAGAGAGGAACAAATCTCTTTCCAATCAATCTTGACTCCTTATTAAGGACTCCAGATATTCTAGAAATGATTTTCATGAGTGAAATCTGCAAATTAAGTAGTTTAAATCCAAAGAGATATTTTATCATATACTTTAAATTATTAAACAAATTTCTTATAAAATAATTTGCATTATAAATTCTTAATATTTTTAGCATATAAGGAATTCTAATTGAAAGTAGTACATTTATTTGTATTGTATCTCATTGTAATCCATTTTCCTTTTTTTTTAATTATCCAAATACAAAAGCTTAATTTGACTATCTGGAATGGAGCAACAGTCCTACCTTTTGTATATTTCCCTTTTGAAGGAGTTTACCCACAGCCATGTCAATATTAATTATAAAGCAACTAGTCATCCAAATTAATCACAGTGAATGATTTTGTAAATCTTTTTTTCCTAGAATTTTACTTAACATTCTTGAATCAATACTCACATTCAAGTTTAGTTTTCATCTTTTGTTTCATCCTTTCCTGTTTAAGTAATAGGACACTGACAAAAAAGTTTGGCAAAGTATTTTTTTGTTCATTTCTTTGGAATAAGCTGTGTTGGTTAAGCATTGTTTTGTTTGTCTATATTCCACAAACATTTGGTGTCTGTCATGCATATTGCTTTATCAGATTTTGCTACGCTTTTTTTTGCCCCCATTATGCCCACCTCTCCATTGAAGTCATCAAGAAATAAAGTATGTATGGATTTAATTTGAGGAATGTCATCTTCCTTCTAGAATTTATCTACTCTATCCACTGTAAAAGATGTTCCCAAAGAATTTGCAATTTATTTTCAAGGTTATGTTTTATCATTGCCATCATGAGCTCTACCAAAGGAAATGATCAAATATTTCCATAAGACTTTGGTTCTTATTCTTGAATACACAATACAATCTTTTCTTCCAGTTCTTTGTCTGAAAACATATTACTTCTTCATTTAATTATACTTTTCTTTTTTGTCTTTTAGGTTAATTTATAGCAAAAATATTGTTTATTTATCCTTTCCTTGACTAATAAGACACTTAGTTGCTAGTTAAGGATCTCATAAATAGATTGTTATTAATTAAATAGTGTTGTGGGGGGCAGCTAGGTGATTCAATAGATAGAGCACTGAGCCTAGAGTCAGGAGGACTTGAGTTCAGATGCTACCTCAGACACTTAATAATTGCCTAGCTGTGTGGTCTTGGGAAAGCCACTTAACCCCATTGCCTTAAATAAAATTAAAAAATATTAAATTTTAAAAAATAGCATTTTGGGCCTTTTAGGTGGCACAGTGGATAGTGTGCCAAACCTGGAGTCAGAATATTTATCTTCCTGAGTTCAAATCTAACCTTAGAAATTTACTATGTGACTGTGGGCAAGTCACTTAACCTTCTTTACTTCAGTTTTCTCATTTATAAAGTGAAATAGAGAAGGAAATGACAAAACACTATTATCTTTGCCAAGAAAACTCTAAATACTGTCATGAAAAGTCAGACATGACTGAAAACAATGGAACAAAAACAGTTTCTTGATAATTCAGGTTCTCTATTGACCTCTCTAATGCTTTCCCATCTTGATAGAAAAAGGGACGACACATAAGATTTAGAATTATTTCATATTTTATCTTTTTTATATATGTTTGCCATCATAAAAAATCAGTTATCTAAATGCCAGTGTTTCAATGTTAAAATTCTGTATACTTTAAGTAGAAAGGCTGTCAGAGAACAGTCATTGTATGTTGGCAAGGACCCTTGTAAAACCAGTTAAGTAAGATAGAAAATGGAAGAGTTTATATTTTAGTGGCACAGTTTCCAGGAACTCTGGTCTACTCTATATATTGTGCATTGGAATGTTACTTTAGATAGAATAAGAGAGAGAGAGAGAGAGAGAGAGAGAGATAAAATCAAGTATTTAATAATTGCCATTATTCAACAAATATGGAAAGTCATTTCTATCCACCATTGTAGCTATTCCGAGTCCAACCTCTCTCTGGGATATCTATCTTTCCCTATTAACTAGCACCTAATTTGTGCCCTGAATCCAGTTGACTTAATTTAAAAGACTTGATTACCAGGAAGCAGAATCTTACAGTTGTAAAAGTACTGGGTAGAGAGTCAAATCTATGCATAAATTTCAAATCTGATTCTTTTTCTGCATAGAACCTTGAGAAAAGTATATAATTATGTTGTGGAATACTGCAAAATTCTTAGAGATAAATTATTTTTAATATTGGAAAAAACAGGGAGAGCTCAAAGTTAACCTATTTCTTATGAGGAAATAAAATTACTTTGAAAGAAAGTTATGTGTTTGCCATGATGAAACCCTATGAAGGAAATAGAAATTTTTCTTAGACCTAATTTTTCCCATTATTAACTGTATAAATTACTGCATCATTAAAACTCTTCCAGACATTTATTAACATTTTATTCACTGCTTTCTACCTTTAGGGATAGTTTAATACAAAGTTTATTTTTTATCTGAGTTACAAATTTTCTTTCATGTGATAGGGTAATTACATATTGTACAATCAAACAGGGATAACAATAATGTTTGTGTATGTGTACATATAAATATATGTACAATGTACATATTCATATATGCAAATACTCAGGCATATAAAATAAAGATGCATATCCATGAATGTGGTATGTATGCACATATACATATACATGTATTTTGTATATGTAGACAAACATACACATGTGTATGTATGTGCATGCATATCTGTGCAATATTTGATATTTTCTTGTTGTTATGCCTGCTCAGTATGCTGGGCATATGTGTATATATACATAATATACCAATATGTTCCTTTATAAATGGATTGTATAAATGTATCTTATATGTATTTGTGTGTCTATTTATTTGCCTGTGTGTATATATTTTTAAATATTGAGCAGGCATCATAGTTATATATTAATGTAATTGAAACATATGATGTTTTTAAATATATTTATGATGCTACTACCGGAAATGAAAGCATGTGTGACTCAGATATGTCTGAAGGCAGAAAGCGAAAAGCAAATAGTTATTAAATCTTCATGAAAAAGATACAGAATGCCATAGAGTAAATGATGGGGGAAAAGGAATCTAAGAAATATTGCTAAGTCTTCAAGGGACTTCATCTTATATTTACTTGCAAACACAAATGAAATAGGTTTACTGTGAACACCTAGTTGATATTTTTGCCAGTATTAAAAATAGCCTATTTCTACGAGTTTCCCAGTCCATAATTTTCATGGTATTTTTTTGTTGTTGTTAAATTAAAGTATCAAGACCATAGTTATTTCTTTTAAAGTTTTATTTAAAGAATTAATTTAAAAATACTCTGAAGTTAAATGATAGCTTTTAAAAATATTCACCAATATCAATAAAGTATAGAAAATAGCAAATTGTACATTTAAATATAATAAAGATACTAAGGTTCAAATATTTTGCTGTACTTAGCTAATAGTTGCCATTTTTATTATTAAATTTTAAATATAATTGTCATATTACTGAATAGGAGAGTTACAAAGAAGAACAGAAGAATACATGACAGTAAATATTAAGTAAATTGATTATAGATATCATGGAATTTGTTGTTTGGGGGGAGGTATTTTTATAATCTTATCCTCTGGAGAGATACTGTGAAAGTCTATGGATATGTTCTACTGAAAATCTCCACCCAGAAGCTCAAGTCACTCTGAAGTTTTTTGGAAATAAGAAAAAAAAATCTCTGAAGTTCAAACATTATTTTTCATGTACTATTTCACCTCAGTAATTTACTTTTGAATTAAATAATATGCCCATGAATTTGAAATATCATTTATACACTTAAAATCTGATTTTTTTTCTTAAAGAGTTACTAAAAGAAACTCCATCTTGTGGTAAGTACAATATTTATATTTGTTCTTTCATGACTGAAAAGATGACATTAGAATTACTTAATGAGACATTATATCATGGTGTCTAACCATCTTGGAGCAGAAGATGAGAATATAATCATCAAAGTTGAATTATATAATAATAATATAATAGCACTGAGAACAGTTCATGTTTAAAAATCAGCATGGCATGAGTATAGAAGTATAGACTTAAACTAAGAAAAAACGAATGTTATATCTTGTTTCTATTATATATTGGCTGGATGACTAGATAAATCACTTAAACTCTCCATACCTAGCAATATAAATTATAGATTAAAAAGCAATTTTTATTACTGGAAGACTAACTCATTCTTTGCTACTGCCATCTTTAAAATGATAAAATCAGAGATAGGAACCAAAAAAATCAAGAAAATATGTAGTGCTTCATGATTTACAAATCAGTTTGCATACATAATCAATAAGGTGTAGAGAAATTGAAGTCAGAACACCTGGGATTCTTTTCCCACGTCAGATATCTAGGCATAGGACCCTGGATAAATAGAAATAGCTAGATAGCTAGATAGCTAAATAGCTAGATAGCTAGATAGATAGATGATGAAAGAAGAAGAAAGAAAGAGAAGAAAGAAAGAAAGAAGAAAGAAAGAAAGAAAGAGAAGAAAGAAAGAAGGAAGGAAGGAAGGAAGGAAGGAAGGAAGGAAGGAAGGAAGGAAGGAAGGAAGGAAGGAAAGAAGGAAGGAAGGAAGGAAGGAAGGAAGGAAGGAAGGAAGGAAGGAAGGAAGGAAGGAAGGAAGGAAGGAAGGAAGGAAGGAAGGAAGAAGGAAGAAGAAAAAAGAAAAAGAAGAAAGAAAGAAAGAAAGAAAGAAAGAAAGAAAGAAAGAAAGAAAGAAAGAAAGAAAGGAAGGAAGGAAGGAAGGAAGGAAGGAAGGAAGGAAGGAAGGAAGGAAGGAAGGAAGGAAGGAAGGAAGGAAGGAAGAAAGAAAGAAGGAAGAAGAAAGAAAGAAAGAAAGAAAGAAAGAAAGAAAGAAAGAAAGATATAGAAAAATAGATAGATTTTATCCCTGATTTGCCATTTGTACAATAAGGAGATGGAACTTAAAGATTGCCAGATCTCTCACTTATAGAGTTAGGATTCTTTTATCTCATTAAGAAGTAGGATATGAAACCATAAATATTATATGTTAAACACTGTAAATAATAATGCCTGTTTCAACAGGATTCAATAGCAAAATGCATAGAGGTGTTTGAAGTCTCTTTAAAACAACTCATTAGCTAATGAAGCAGCTTGAATGTGAATGTGTATTTAACAACCCTCCTGTTCTCAACCTAGTAAATTCAAAATACAATTTTTTCAATGACTGCATCTCTCAACTATGAGAGGAATAAGGTTATTTACTTCTAATCAACAGTTCTCACACTCACTAAATGATTCTAGTTAAAATTACAGTTTTTACTACTCTTCTTCATTTATCCTAAGTGGGGAAATTGATCTGTAGTGAAAATGTCTTCACTTAGTGTCCTATTATAGCTGATTTTGAATACATGACAAAATTCATCATCATCATCATAATGTCAGCATGAACTATGAAAGTTTGCATTTACCAATGAGTTTTCAAAATTCACTAAATTTTTGGCACAAGAATGTCGAAAAGAATTCAAGATAATCTGGCTCAAATGAACAGAAATAATTCATCCCTTTTAAAGGCTGTAATTATAAATTCTCTGAACAAAGTCAAACTCTATCAACTATTGACAAGATTAGACTACATGAATGATCTGATTCCTGTCTGTGAGGGACATTCACAGATGTGTTATTTAAGCATCATAGTCACATTTAAAATACCATCATTGTCTCTAAACTTGTTACTGGTCAAAATCATGTGAAAATCATTATAAATGAACACTTGGCAGCTTGAAGAAATATAGTAGAGTTCATACGATCATAAAATCAGAACTGGAAAGGATCTTAGAGGCCACCGTGTCTACACTCTTCATTTTAAATATTTAGAATCTATAGCACAAAAAAGTTAAAGGATTTGCCCAGGGTCACACAGCAAGTAAATGCCTATGGCAAGATATGTTCCTGGGCAATTACATTTATGTCTTCTGAAAGCATAGTTACTTTTATACCGTTTCTATTTTTTTTCAAAAACCGTTTCTAATGTCCAGTTATTACCCTATTCATTCTTTCAGGTGATTAGAATCAGATGCTAATAAATTAAAGTTCTAAGCTTTCATTCCCATCAAAACTCAAGTTGTAGTTTCCCTCTATTAGAGAATGCCTATTTTCTTCCAAGGGATTGAAATGTAGGGATATTTAGAAATTTATCTTCCCTGCTGAGTTAGTAATGTATCAAGTACACAGAGTATGTCTTGCATCAGAGTTCAAGAAGGAGCAGAATAAACCACAGGGGGGTTATTCTGCTGCAACTAATGGGAATCACTACAAATCACTAGGCATTATATTTCTTATGATGGAAGCTATGGGTGCAACATGATTTATTTACTAGATGAATCTATACAACATATTATCTACAGAGCTAGCTGTCTTTGCTTTTTTTGAAAATGCTTTGTTAAAAAAGGGCAAAAGTTAAAAGGTTTAAGGTCTATTTATTACTGTACATTATTTTGCTCTCCTTAAGACAATTTCATTTTATATCAGGTAAATCAAAAATGAGAAATTCATAACTGCAGATATTAAGAAAACAGTAAATATTATGTAATTCATCTACTCAATTTTTACCCAACATAATTATAATTCACAAAAGCTGTAATTCTTATAATATACTTAGATAATTCAATAACCATGTATATAGTATCTACTATGTACAGTACATTTGGTTTAGTGCTGAAAATAGGAAAGAAAAAAATGATATAGTACTTGCTCTCAAAGTTTATACAGTCTGAAGGAGAGAGGAGGAAGTAGGTCATGTATGCATATAAATATTATTCAAGTTCCAGTGTGTGAATTAAAATATAAATAAAAGCTAAGCTCTGTAAAGATAAGGACTGACTCTTATCTCTGCATATCATCTGGAAGCTATGTGACTCTCTAGACAAAAGTATCAGCCTGAATAGAGGGACTGGGAAACTGAGTTCAAATCCAAAGATAATTTGCCAGCTGTGTTTCCTTGAATAACTTAACCTGTGTGCCTTGGTTTTCTCTGCTGAAAAACGAAAAGAATAATAGCACCAACTTCCTATGATTGTTGTGAGGGTCTAATGAGATAATATTTGTAAAGAATTTAGCTCAATGCTTGGTATATAGGAAGAACTATATAAATATTCATTATTATTATTATTATTATTATTATTGTCTATCACAATGGTATGTACATAGTAAGCAAACATTGTTGTTTGTCCTTTGTTCTTCAAGAGGATCATAACATCAGGAAGGTGATGCTATGAATTACAAAGGAATTGTATTTATGTGAGGGAAGGCTGTGAGCAAAGTCACCAGCTCCTCTGGAGCTATCTGGGTTGAGTGTCAAGATATAGATCAGAATGACAGGAGTGGGACTTCTGGGAATTTTTAAGTTAAGATCTTTCACAGGTCTAAGTTTGAGTGAGGCAACTCCTATTCAGTAATTAAGGCTAAATATGAAATGAGGCAAAAAATAGTCAATTTGTTGACTTAAGGGAGATAAATAGGTCAAACTGCTGAATGTTAGATTAGAATGGAAGAAGTTAATTTTACCTGGAGGATGAATGTAGAATTCATAATAACCAAACTGCTTCATTAAAGGGAAAAAATGGATTTCAACAGACAGAAATATAGAAGGAATTCATTCCTTGTATGTGAGATAGGTAGAGCAATTGTTTTAAGGTAGAAAAGGCAAAAAAATGACTTCATGGAAGAGATAGTTAATGGTTTAATTTCAGTGTAATATACAGTGTGCCAGATGTAACCATAGATAACATGAATAACAAAGTGCTTTTTCAAATATCTCTTATGCCTCAAATCCATAATTATTTAATTTAACTAACATGGAAATCTTCAAATAAAATTATTTTCTTTTTAATGTGAATCAAATACAATATGAATAGCTATGGTAAATTAAAAGACCTTCTAAGACTCTGGAAAGGAGCCGACATGTAAAACTATTATCAAGTCTCTTATTTCCAGCCACACTAGAGTTATTAAGAAATTCTCCTTATATGAGATCTTAATTATCTCTAATTTTGCTTGTTACCTCACTCCTGATGGGAAAGCCCCTTCAATCTGTACTGTGGAATATAGATTTTCATATTTATACATTCTCTGATTTCTGTTTTTCTATCAACTTAGAGGAATCTCTTTGGTTTAAAAAAGATTTCTAACATTATGAAGGGAAACTAAAAAGTTATTTATGTGTTTTTGGATGATTTTTTTATATTAGTCATTTTCAGATATTGATAATCTACTCTATCTCAATCACTTTTCAGAAACTGAACCCATTTTTATATCTGTGAGTTTTAATGTGTTATGAGATAGGACCTAAGTGATAGTATTTTGAAATATATTCAGTCCTATTGAGTCTATGGAGTCTGGATATCTTGCCACCAAAGAACAAAATTTTGAAGACTTAGAAGAATAAAATGTATTCATACATTTTTTATTTCTATATATCAAGTTGCTTTACTTTAAACTTTCTTGAAGTTTGATTAGATTCATATATTAGAACTTTAAATTGTTTCAAAAGAAATTTTACTTATATAGCCCATGTAAATTGTGGGAAAAGTTCTTCCCAGTTCCCACTAACATCAATAATTTGATGAATAAGACTTGCAAAACTATTTCTTCCCCTCAGGGTTCTAGAACTATTCCTATAGGTCAGAAAGTAATCATTGATGCCTTTAACTCAAGTCACTACCAGTGTTCTTAAGATTACCAGTTGAGAATCAATGTAGTTTGCCATTATAAAGTAGCTTTGAACAATACATATTTAATATTATGGTATTATAAAAATAATTGTCATACATTATTACTCAACCTCAAGCAACTTTGAATTTCTTTTCCACAAGTACCTATTTCATCCATATAAAAGTAGGTTCAAGTTAAAGAGTACAAGGGGGATCTCACAGACCCTGAATACTTAAAATCCTTGTCTTCTATATGTGGAGTGATCATGAAGTTATAATGTATAATATGCTTGTTATAATGTAGTCTTCTGATGGATTTTGCTGTAAAGTCATGAGATCAATAATTTTTGGCTTCCATTATTGTGGAATGTTTAGGACTAGGAAGACATATTGTATTCTCAGGGATACAATATCAGGACACTTTTAGAAAGATGAGGAGATTTAGCATTCATATGAGAGAAAAGAAATTTTGTCAAAACTAATCTCTCTCCTCATTGTCCCCAAGAGATTCCTCTTTGCCACCAAGAGATTCCTCCTCAATGGAATATTGCAAATACACCTGCTATAATTTCTATTAAAAATGTCTTTCTCTTATCCCCTTGCTTTATAAATATAAATTTCTCATGCAGATATGATTAAATTTCAAAAACTGTTGGAATAACTGTCACTTTTGGCCTCATTTCATTTAATTCAATGATTTTCAAAGACCTTTCATATTTAGTCTGAGGTCTTTTGATTGATTCAGATATAAGATCTAATATGGCTTAGGGTCAACTCAACTTCATATTTATATTTATAAACTATATAAAGATGAAAAGTTGATATAAATCACTAAATGTGATATGTGTGTAGGTATAAAGAAAATATACAGTATATAGAGCATAGTAAAAATAATGACTCACATACAATTACAAAATGACTAAAGGGAAGAAAAATAATAGCTCCCAAACTCTAACTCTCTAGGATTTCTAAGGAAGATATTGAAGAAGTCCTTAGGTCATTCTATATAGAAAAGGAAAAATCTGTGGGAATTCAAAAAGAAAAATGTATAGATAGATAGATAGATAGATAGATAGATAGATAGATAGAAATATATACATATATGTGTATAAATATGTATACATAAATATATATTATATATATATATATTATACACAGACACACAAACACACACACACACACACACACACATATATATATATATATATGTATATATCAGCAGTATGACTACAACAACTGGGTATTACCAAACTGGCCTTCTTCTGTGTTGAGAGCACACCAGTGTGTGGATATCCAATCTCTGATCTGTGAATCAAACAGCCTATCCAACTGTCAATGGTACCTTTTTTCTTTGTGCTTGAAAGATCTCACTAAGAAAAATGATTGCAAAATATATTGAATTTGCTTAGAAATCTGACTTTGTAATCTTGAGATGTGGTACCTGGTGTTATTTCAAAGGAAGTGCCATTCACTCACCACAAAGAAGGATCATAATTTTTTTTTAAAAATGACTAAAATACAGGATTGTAGAAATAAAGTATTGAATGAATCAAAATAATATTATATAGTCTTAATTTTAAATTTTTACACAATTAGCATGATAAATCATAATTGAACTTGTTTAAGTATCAGTCAAACTGTTACATTAAAATGTCACAATATTGAATGATAAGATAATAACTTCAGACAAAGTTCTTATCCTCAAGCAATTCACAGTTTTCTGGGGAAAAATAAGATATACTCTAACACTTATAAGATTGATGAGTTCAGTTCATCTCTACCCACAAATATTGATGACAGGTCTTTTACAACTTAGTGAATGGTCTTTCAAAGCTACTGTGGTTGTAAAATTTATCAGCCTGTCATCAAAATTTAGATCAGTCTCTATGAACTTAGTAAATCTGATTTCTGTATATGACAAACACAGTCATTAATTTCATAAGTCTTGTAGGTTCATACTCCAATGAATAGCCTTGAAAAACTTATGATCTAATCTATGCCATGCAGGAGGCATTGGAGAAATATATGAATTAAGATAAATAAAGGAAAAGTACATTCGAACATATAACAAAATACATATAACAAAATAAATCTTTCTCCTGGTTCACACAGCAATTATGACATGTAATTAATAAAGGCAGACTGAATTTAATTGAATTTTATAGTCATATCTGATTCTTTGTGACCCTATTTTGTTGGCAAAGATTCTAAAGTGGTTAGACCTCTCCTTGTCCAAATCTTTTTACAGATGAAAAAACTGCGGAAAACAAGGTTTAGTGACTTTCTGATGCATACAGAACTATTAAGTGTCTGGAGACCAGATTTGAACTCAGAAATATCAGTCTGACTTGAGGTCCCACACTCTAACTATTGTGACTAACTGCCAAGTAAATAACCACTGTAAGTTTCCTGAAATGATTATTATGATCAAGTGTCACAAGCCATTTTAAAATTCTGAGGTTTTTCACCAAAGACAAAAATCCAGTCAGCGATACTAAAAGTTCTATATTTCTTATTGTGGGTACATTTTATCTCCCACAAGTGAAAGTTACTTAAAGCCAAACCACCTCCTCACAGAACCCAAGGAAAAAAAAGAAAATGAACGGAGGACATATACATACAAATTTCAGTCACTGAAAAAGAAAAAGAACACATTGGATCTCTCGAAAGGCAGGATGCATTCTAGTGGATATTCCAGGTCCTAAATGAGATGATTTTTAAATCAGAGTTGGTGTAAGAAAAAGATTGCTAATGTTCTAAGTGACATCCTTGGACTTCATACTCAGTCTCAATTAAGATTTTAATTCAGTTTTTATCATTAGGTTGCTAGGGACAGTCTCATACAACTAGATATCTTCTTGAAAAGAAAAAAAGGTGTTTTATAGGAATTTGATTACAAGAAAATGATTTCCATTTTCTCTGTTCTTTTTTATTGTTATTTTATTTTTGTTGTTTTATTTATTATCATTATTTTGTTGTTGTTTTATTTTTCCCTGTTTTCATGTCAAAACAATTTATTTTAACATTCATTTTTAAAACCTTGAGTTCCAAAATCTCTCCTTTCTCCCAACCCTCCACCCCTCATTGAGAAAACAAGCAATCAATATAGTTATAAAGTCATTTTCATAATAGTCATGTTACAAAAGAAATCATAGCACTTCCAAAAAAGAAACCTCAAGAAAAATAAAGCAAAAGCAAAAAGATGCTTTAGTTTATATTCAGACACTATCAGCTTTCCCTGGGGATGGATAGAATTCTTCATCATAAATCCTTCATAGTTGTCTTGGGTCACAACATTGCTGAGAAAAGCTAAGTCATTCACAGATGATCATCCTGCAATACTGCTTTTACTTTGCACAAAGTAAATTCTGTCTTTCAGATTTTTCTGAGTGTGATTTCTGTTTTCTAAATTCATTAGTAGGTAGTAGTTATTAGTTAGAAGACTTAAAAGTTTTAGGAAGGAGGGTTCAGCATAAAGAAATATAGATCCCACATCAATACCATGTAGCAATAAAGTAAAGTAGCTTTATAATGAATCAATGATGATGCTTGTCCTCTTCCAAGAAGATCACAACTTTAGGAGAGAGATGCCATGATAAGTAAGTCAATTGGATTTTAATGAAGGGATATTGTACTGTGCTTAGTCTCCATTCTCACTTTCTCCTCCAGGACCATCTAGGTCCCATAGTCAGATCTGAATCAGGTCGACTGGAGATGGTCCTGGATGTGAAACAATCAGGGTTAAGTAACTTGCCCAAGGTCACACAGCTAGTAAGTGACAAGTGTTTGAGGTCAGATTCAAATTCTCCTCCTCTGGACCCTAAGATCAGTGCTCTATCCACTGCTACACATAATTTCCCCTTTGGATTAGTACTTAAAAGACAATGGGCCATCATGGAGATTGTTGAAAGTAGTTATTCAGGGCCCTCAGGCAAAATTATACCACACTGTAGTCCCTGGAAAGAATGTGAGACTATCTCTCTTTAAATTCCTAAACCTAGTGAATTTTTAATAAATCTCTTATTTTTATTTTATTGATATTTTATTTTTCCAAATACATGTTTTGAAAGTTTTATAACTTTCATCAAAATGCATATTTATATTACACAAATTTCTTCCACACTCTTCCCACCCCCCAAGGCTCCTACCCTCAGCATGCTCATTTTTGCTTAGCATGTTTAGGTATTAGTCAATTCCTCTATGAAGAATTATAATTAAAAGGAAAGATAGAAAACCATGAAATCAGAAGGAAAAACATAAGAAAATTTAAAAATGTGATCATAGTATTTATTCAGATACTATAGTTGGGGGTTTTTTGTTGCTGTTGTTTGTTTATGTTTTTCTTCTTGTGGATAAGGATATTATTGTTCATAACAGATCTCTCAGGTTTGCCCTGGCCCTCTGAACAGCTGAGAAAAGCTGCATCCATCAAAGTTGATCAAATCACAATGTTGTTGTGAATGTGTACAATATTTTCTTGATTATGCTCCCTTCACTTAGCAACTGTTTCTGTAATTCTTTCTATACTTCTCTAGAGTCTGACCATTCATGGTTTCTTATAGAAAGATAGAACTCTTTAGCATTCATAAACTATAACTTGTTTATCAATTCCCCAATTGATGGGCAACCCCTCAATTTTCAATTCTTTGCCACTACAAAAAGGTTTGCTTCTGAATATTTTGAAACATGTGGAACTTTCCCATTTTTTAAAAATTTCTTCTGGATACAGGACTAGTATTGGTACTGCTGAGTCAAAGAGTATGGTGAGTTTCATTCCTTTTCAGGCGTAGTTCTATATTGATCTCCAGAAAGTTTGGATCCATTCATAACCCTACTAGCAATGCATCAATGTCCCAGTCTTCCCACAACCTCTCCAGTGTTGATCATTTTCGCTTTTTACCATCTTGGCCAATCTGATAATTGTAAGGTGGAACCTCATACTTGTTTTAATGTGCATTTCTCTAATCAGTATTAATTTGGAGCATTTTTTCACATAGATATATGTGTATATATATATATATATATATATATGTGATTTAATTTATTTTCAAAGTGTCTGTTCATAGCCTTTGAACATTCATCAATTGGGGAATGACTTATATAACCTTATAAATTTTGTGCAATTCTCTTTATATTTTAGAAATCAGACCTCTAGCTGTAAAAATTGTTTCCCAGCTTTCTGTTTTCCTTCTAACTTTTTACAACATTGGTATTATTAGTGCAAAAACTTTTTAATTTAATATGGTCAAAATGCTCTCTTTTGCAATTTATAATGCACTCTATTTCTTGTTTGGTCATGAGTTTGTCCCCTTTCCATAGATCTGATAGATGGAGACTTTCTTGGTCTATTAATTGGTCTATGATGTCACACTTTATATCTTGATGTCACACTTTCTATCTAAATCCCATACTCATTTTGAACTTATTTTAGTATAGGGTGTGAGAGGTGGGATTGTCTAATTTTTGCCACATTGTTTTCCAGTTTCCCCCACAATCTTTGTCAAATAGTGAGGTCTCATCCCAGAAACTAATGTCTTTGGCTTTGGCAAACGGTAGATTACTGTAGTTATTCTCTACAGTTTAATTTGAGCCTATTCTTATTCACAGATCATTTGCTCTACTTTTTAACAAGTTTTGATGACTGCCACTTTATAGTATAGTTTTAGATTTGGTAGAGCTAGGCCACCTCTCTACATTTTTTTCATCAATTTCCTTGCTGCTTTTGACATTTTGTTGCTCCAGGTGTATTTTTTTAGCTCAGTAAAATGGTTATTTTGTAGTTTGATTGGTATGGCTCTTAATAAGTAAGTTAATTTGGGTATAGTTGTCATTTTTATTATTGTAGTTTTTCCTGACCATGAGCAATTGATATTTTTTCCAATTGTTTAGATCTGACTTTATTTGTATGAGAAGTTCATTGTAATTATGTTCATAGGGTTTCTGGATTTGCCTCCAGAGGTAGATTCCCAAGTATTTCATGTTATCTGTGGTTACTTTAAATGCTATTTCTTTTTTCTATCATTTGTTCTTCATATACATACATATAAATATTTAAATGCTGATGATTTGTATGGGTTTGTTTTATATCCTGCTACTATGCAGAATTTGTTAATTGTTGCAAGTGGCTTTTAAGATGATTTTTCTGGAATTCTCTAAAGTATACCTTCATGTCATAAACAAAGTGTGAAAGCATTGCCAATTATGATTCCTTCAATTTCTTTTTCTTCTCTTATTGTGAAAGATAATTGAATTGAATATTATATTGAATAGTATTGGTGATAATGGGAATCCTTATTTCACCCCTGATCTTATTGGAAATGATTCTAGTTTATTCCCATTGCATATAATATTTGTTGATGACTTTATATTGATATTGCTTATTATTTATTCATAACTCCAATTATTCCTATATAGTATGATTTTTAATAGCAATGATATTGTATTTTATCAAAGCCTTTTACAGCATCTATTGAGATAATTATATGATTTCTGTTGGTTTTGTTATTGATATGTTCAATTATGTTGAGTGTTTTTCTCAATATTGAACCATCCTTTTCTAACTGGTATAAATCCTACTTGATCTAGGGGAATTTTCCTTGAAATAACTTGTAATCTCTTTATTAAAATTTAATTTCAAGTTTTTTGCATCAATGTCCATTAGAGAGCTTGGCCTATTTTTTTGTCTGTTTTGGTTCCTCCTGGTTTAGATATCAGTACCATATTGGTGTCAAAAAAGAATTTGGCAGAACTCCTTCTCCTTTATTTTTAAATGGTTTGTGTAGAATAGGAAATAATTTGTTCCTTAAATGTTTGATAGATTTCACTTATAAATCCATCTACAGACTTTTTCTTAGGGAGTATATTGATGGCTTCTTCAATTTCTTTTTTAGAAATGGGATTATTTTATTCCCTCTTCCATTAATCTGGACAAATTGTTCTTTTGTAAATATTGATACATTTCACTGAGATTATCAAATTTATTGGAATAACGTCTAGCAAAATAGCTTTGAATTATCTTTTTTAATATCCTTCTCATTGGTTGTTAGTTTACCCTTTTCATTTTTGATATTGGTAATTTGGCTGTCTTCTTTTTTTTAAGATCAGATTTACCAAAGGTTTATCTATTTTATTATTAGTTTTCATATAAAGCCAACTCTTAGTTTTATTAAATCAATGATTTTATTCTTTTCAATTTTATGGTTTTCAGAATTTCTAACTTGATATTAAGTTGGGGATTTGAATTTGAATTTTTTTAGTTGTATACCCAGTTATTGATCTCTTCTTTCATGATTTTATTTATATAACCATTTAGAGACATAAAATTTTCCTAAATATTGCATTGGCTTCATCCAATAAATTTTGGATGATGTCTCATTGTTTTTTATTTTTGTGGATGTAATTATTGCTTATGTCTATGTTGTTTGATCCATTTAAATTAAGTTATTTAGTTTCCAATTAATTTTTTATTTCTTTCCTTGACCCTTTATTACATGTAATTTTGATTACATCATGATCTGAAAAGTATGCATTTATAATTTGTGCCTTTCTGAATTTGAGGTATTATGGCCTAGTATATGGTCAATTTTGGTATAGGTCCATGTACTGCAGAGGAAAAGGTATATTCTTTTATATCCCCATTAAGTTTTATCTAGAAGTCTATCATACCTAGTTTTTCTAAAATTTTATTCCCCTTCTTAATTTCTTTCTTGTTTATTTTGTGGTTAGATTTAATGATCTGTGAAAGAGAGAGACTGAGGTCCCCCATTATTAAAGTTTTACTGTTTCTACTTCCTTGTAATTCCCTCAGGCTCTCCTCTAGGAATTTGGATGTTATACCTCTAGATGCATACATACTTAATAATGATATAGTTCCTCCCCAACCATGGTACATTTTAGTTGCCTTCCTTATCCCTTTTAATGTGATTAGTTTTTCTTTTGCTTTATCTGAAATCATGACTGTTATCCCTGATTTTTTACTTCAACTGAAGCATAATATATTTTGCTTCAACTTTTTCCCTTTCTTCTGTGTGTATCTCCCTGCTTGAAATGTGTTTCTTGTAGGCAACATATTGTAGTATTCTTGTTTTTAATCCATTTCTAAATCCATTTCTGTTTTATGGGAGAGTTCATCCCATTCACATTTATAGTTAAGATTACTAATTCTGTTTTTCATTCCATGCATTCACTCCATTCTATTTTTCTATTTTCTGCTAAATCCTCCTCACCAAAATTTTACTTCTATTCCCCCTTTTATTTTTCTTTTAGTATTCAACTTTTGGCTTATTTTCATTTCAGCTTTCACCTTCCCTTTCATCGGTCCCTTCTTCACTTTCTTTCCCTTTGCCTCCCCGCCCCCCCAGCACACACAATTTTCTGCAGAGTAGGATAAAATTTTAAACCCAAGTGGAAATGTATTTTATTCACTCTCTGGGACAAATCTATTGAAAAGAATTTAACTCAGTGTTCAGTTTCACTTTCTTTCTTTCTACTATAATAGCTCTTTGTGCCTTTTCACCTGGGGTCATTTATCAATAGAGATACTATCAAGCAAACACTGTCAATCAAAGATTAATTGATTTCTTGATAAACTCAAAGTATTGTCAATCAAAGTACTATCAAAAGTTAGTTGAAGGGGCTGCTAGGAGGCATAATGCATAAGGCACCAGCCTTGGAGTCAGGAGTACCTGGGTTCAAATCTGGTCTCAGACACTTAATAATTACCTAGCTGTGTGGTCTTGGGCAAGCCACTTGACCCTGTTTGCCTTGCAAAAAAAAAAATAAAACCTAGAAAAAAAAGACTTATTTTTTAAAAAAAGTTAGTTGATTGATTGCTTTATTGTATTGTATGATACACAGCATTGCCTCATAGTCACTAAGTACTGCCCTTCTGCTGTCTCATTAGAAATATACTTCTCAAGAATCATGAATCATTTTATATGATTATAATTTTAAATGATTTTAATCATTTTATATCTTATTCCCCTTTTCAATTGCCTTCCAAAGATACACAAAATTCTCATGAGCCAAAGCATCATACAAAGTCAGATCATTAAAAAAAAATAGAACAAAAAAAAGAGGGGTGGCTAGGTGGCATAGTGGATAAAGTGCTGGCCTTGGAGTCAGGAGTACCTGGGTTCAAATCCAGTCTCAGACACTTAATAATCACCTAGCCGTGTGGCCTTGGGCAAGCCACTTAAACTCATTTGCTTGCAAAAAACTAAAAAAAAAAAAACAACAACAACAACAAAGTCAGATCATTTCATAAATCATTTACTGCCCCTCCCCAAGCACACTTTCTCCCACCCTCCCCTTTAGTTCACAAACCAGGGTACTTAACCCCTTATTAACTGAATTATGGATTAAGCTCCACCTTCTATATAGGTTCCCACCTTTGTCCCTAAATTCACTTCTGATTTAATTAACTAAAGAGTCTCTGAAGGTTTCCCTCATAAGTGCAACACAGTGTGTCTAACTGTGGCTGATCAAACCAAGATGAGCTCAGAATGCTCTACCACAGGTCAGGAAGAAATGGTCCAAGTGAACAGCTGGGATGCTTGCTTTAAACTTATGTATCTCACAATCTCTTTGATTGTAAGGTATGGGAGACCAGATCACCCAGTATAGGATTCCATTTTCAGAGAAATTGCTATGCTTTATGAGTAAAACAGGATTAAATTAGGTCTTTGGAAGCTGAGACACATAAATTTAGAGTAAACACCCCATCTTTTCATCTGACTTTTTGTCTCAAACATCATGATGTTTTCTTATATAATGGAAAGTCAAGAACCAACCATACCCATATCTTCTAAATCCAATCTCTTCAATTATATTCATGCCTTGAACTATCCTAAGAAAAATAGCATTTTCAAGAACTTCAAATGTTATATCTTCCATAATATGGTTGGAGATGATTTGATGTTCTTGACTGCCATTTGTTTTTTGCCCCCCCCCCCTTCTACTTTACCTTTTTATGCATTCCTTGGGTTTTATATTTAGAGATTGAATTCTCTATTCAGTTCTGGTCTTTTATATGAAGGTATTTTGGAAGTCCTCTATTTTGTTGAACATCCATCTTTTCTCCCTGACAGAATATGTTGAATTTTGCAGTCTTGATTTTAATCCACAGTCCTTTCCCTCTGATATACAGTATTCCAAGTTCCCCAATCTATGAATGTTGAAGCTGGTAAGTCCTATGCAAGTCTGACTGTGTTTCTTTTGCATTTAAATTGCTTCTTTTTTGCTGCTTGCAGTTTTTTTTCCCTTTATTTGAGAATTCTGAAATTTTCCTATGACAGCCCTTGGAATTTTTATCCTGGGTCTATGTATTCTTTCAATGACTATTTTGTTTTCTTCTTCTAGCAGATTTGGACAATTTTCCCTGACAATTCCCTACAAGATGTTTTCTAGGCTCTTTTTTTTGATCTACTCTTTCTAGTACTCTAATAATTTTGAAATTACCTCTCCTGGAACTATTTTCCAGGCCATTTGTGTTTCCTAAAAGGTACTTTACATTTTGTTCAACTTTTTCTACCTTTTATACTTTGTTTGATGAAATCTTGTAGTCTCATAGGTTCATTGGTTTCTAATTGTCCAGTTCTAATTTTTAGGGTTTTATTTTCTCCAGTTAGATTTTTTACTTCTTTTTCTACTTGGCTAATGTTGCCCTTTGCTGAGTTGCATTCCTTTTCCAGTTGGTTACTTTTACTTTTAAAGGAATTGATTTCTTTAATCAATTTTTATAATATCCCTGCATGACTCTCATTTCTTTATTTGCATTTTTTCTTCTTTGATTTTTAAATTCTTTTTAAGCTCTCCTTTTAGCTTTTGGATTTGAATCCAATTCACAGACTCTTGAGAGTTCCCCTGTAAGTAATTTTCATTTCTTTCTTCTTCTGACATGGTATTGTTATCATCTTTATCTGCATAGTGGCTAAAAGCCTCCTTTTGGCTTTCCTGTTCTCCCATCTAGCTGCTTTTCACTCAAAGAGACACACTTGCAATGACAATCCAACATGATGATAACTACTTTTGAAAACGACTTTGGATATTGTCCCTTTGTTTTTTGGTGGATCTAAAGTTTTATTATCTATGCAAATGTTTCATTTAGCTTTTGTGTAGGGAAAAATTCTGGGAGCATGCTAACTTCATGCCTCCCTCTTGCCTCTGCCACTGAATCCAAGATTACTAATTCTTTATTTCGTTCCATGTTACCTTTCCTCATTTGCTCTTTTTATCTTTCCTTTCTTCTTTTCTCCTCATTCATGTTTTGATTTCCCCTTTAACTTACCTTTTTTATATTTTGTTTTTTTCACTATTACCATCATCTTTCCTTTTATCAGTTCCCTTTTCCCTTTTCTTTCCTTCCTCTCCCCCGTTGCCACTTCCCTGTAGGGTAGGATAGATTTTTGTTTTGATTTGGGTTTTTTGTTGGTGGTGGTTTGTTTGCTTGTTTTCAAGGCAATGGAGGTAAATGACTTGTCCAAGGTCTCACAGCTAGGAAATTGTCTGAGATGAGATTTGAACTCATCTCCTTTTGACACCAGGGCTGGTGCTCTATCCACTGTATCACCTCACTACACCTGGTAGGATAGATTTTTAAATCCAATAGTAGATGCATGTTATTCTGCTTCTCCTCCAAATCTAGTAGAATTTATTTAGTGTTCACATCCTCCCTTCCTTTCCTGTTACAAGTCTTTATGCCTCTTCACCTGGTATTGTTTATCCACTAATGTCTAGCCTTCTCCTAGTATAGTCCTCTTTTTATATTTTTTCTTTTGACCCTATCTTGAACTTAAATCCCTTTTTCAAAATATGCTCCTTTTGTCTGATCTATTAGAGGGAAGAGGTTGATTGATTGATTGCTTAATTGATTGATAAGCCATGTTGCCTCATGGTCATCACATATTGCCACCTCTTTTTGTCTCATTAGAAATATATTTATCAAGAGTCTTGAATCACATCAAATTATAATCTTTATACCTTACCTCCCTTTCAAGTACCCTCTGTGGACATAACTCTCCCATAGGCTTATGTTTAGGTTACATTCTCTCCCACTGAACCTTTAACATCCTAACTATGGTACAAAATCCAAGTTAACTAAAATATATATTAGGATAACATTACTTCCTAATATCTTGATGATCAACCATTCTGAGCACACTCCCACTTTCTGTCCCTATTGTGGTACAAACTTCTCAGTATTTAGTAAAGTAACATCACTTCTGATTTAATTATATATAGAGCCTTTAAGTACTCTGAATCCTGGGACCGCCTGAAGGTCTCTCTTAAGAACTTTAGAATTGATTGTAAGGCCTGGGAGACTCTGGCACTGGACCCACCCAGCATAGGGTGCCTTCATCAAAGAAAGTACTGAGTTCTACAAGCAAGAGCAAAGTAGCTCAAAGGGATTGTGAGATACATAAGTTTAGAGCAAGAACCCAAGTTTTTCACCTGTACTATTTGTGCCCAACCTGTGGTCAAACATTCTTGGTTTGCTCAGCCACAGCTAGACATACTGTAATTTGTCTAAAACATAGTGATGTCATTTTTGGTCTTCTTTCTTAAGACAAGAGCCAAGCATACCTATGTCCTCTAAGAGTTCTTCAATTTTGTTCAACTTCTTAATTAGCCTAAGAGAAATACAGTCCCCAAGAGTTATAAGCATTATCTTCCCTTGTATGGTTTATATTGAATTTAATTTAATTTTTAAATTAATTTAATTTAATTTTAATATTATATCCAATTTAATGTACCTGATTGATCTTTTCTCCCCTTTCTGTCTACCTTTTAATGCATTGTTTGAATCTTGTATTTGCAGATCAAATTCACTGCTCAATTTTGGTCTTTTTATTATGAAATTTTGCAAGTACTCTTTATCAGAATTTGCAGTGTAGGAAATTCTTGATTGTAATTCAAGGTCCTATTCCCTGCCACATATTGTATTCTAGGCCCTCCAATCTTTTAATGTTGAAACTGATAAGTCCTATGTAATTCTAGTTGTGCTTCCTTTGTATTTAAATTCCTTATTTTTGACTGCTTGTAGTATTTTTTCCCTTTATTTGAGAATTCTGGAATTTGACTAAAATAGTCTTTGGAATTTTTATCTTTAGTTCTCTTTCTGGAGGTCTGTTCTTTCATGGGCTATTTAGTCTTCATGATCTAGTATATTTGGATAGTTTTCACTGATAATTTCATGGAAGATATTTTCCAAGATTTTTTTTGACCTAGGATTTCTGTTAGGATTATAATTCATAAATTATCTCTCGGATCTATTTCCAGATCATTTGATTGCCTATAAGGTAATTTATGTTTTCTTCATTTTTTTCAGCTCTTTGATTTTGTTTGATGAAATCTTGGTGTTGCATGGATTCATCAGTTTCTACTTCCAATTCTAATTTTTAGGATTTTTTTCTTGTTAACTTTTGTGTGTCCTTTTCCAGTTAGTTAACTTGAATTTTGTTTAGCTGCCTTCCTTTTCCAGTTGGTGATTTGAGTTTTAGATAAGTTTCTTTTCTTTTCCATTTAGTCAATTTTATTTTTTGAAGTGTTACATTCTTTTTCCAGTTGAATATTTTTACTTTAAATCAGTTGATTACTTAATTCAGTTTTTCATAATTTTCCTGCATGATTTTCATATCTTTTTTCATATTTCTTCTTAGTCTCTTCTTTGTTTTTTAAGTTTTATGGAGTTTGAAATTTGAGTTCAATTCATAGACTCCTTTGAGAATTTCCAGATATTTTGTTACTCTTTACTTCTTAAGTGACATTTTTATTATCTCTATCACCATGGTAACTTTTATAGAGAGCACTCAGTTTTTTGCTCATTTTGATTGTTGAGCTCTTCTCCTAGGTTATAGGGAAAATAAGTACCAAGTTTTTTGTCCAAGGGATAGGTCTGATCCCTGCCTTATTGCTGGCCAAGATGTTGTTTATGCAGCACAGGGATTGTCTTTGCAGAGATTTGTTTTGTTCTCTATGTCCAGGCTCTGCCTATGTAGTGGTTTCTTCCAACCCATTCCAGTCTTTTGTCCTGGTGTTCCCAGAATTCAGACTTTGTCTGGAGTTGAGACTCACCCTGCTGATTTCCTATCTAGCTGCCAGGACCTGGACTGTACTCCTGATGGCTTTCTAGCTCTCCTACCTACCTGGGCTTGAGTTTGCTTTTTCCCCCAAAGAGACAGACCTTCACTACAGGTTCTCCATGATGTCTACAATTAATCACTTGTTTTGATCTTTTTTGGGAGGTGAAATCTGTAGTAATGTCTACATAGAGGCATCATTTAACATTGTGTAGGTAAATGTTTGGGGAGCATGCTGGATTCACATTTACCATCTTGGCTCTGCCCTAGAAGTCCTCTCTTATAAAAATCAAGCAAAACTAGACACTGAAAGAAGAGAGGGAGTTGGTTAAATCTGGGAACTGGCATTGATTTAATTAATTAAGGGAAAGGAAATTCCTGAGTAATTGGAGGTTAGTCAATATTCAAACTTTACTAGGGAAAAAGGGTTTGGGACCATTGTTGTTGAACTATTTTGGAGTTTTCACTGTGCTTATTCATTTTGCTGGTTGGGAGGCTACAGTATACTTTAAGCCTAGAAAGCTAGAAGTTTCCTGCAACCAAGAATCCAGACACTGTAGATAGGAGGTTACCAGGTAAGGATGAGAAATTCATTTAGATAAGAGATAGCAAGAAGGTGCCTCAGTGAATAGTGCATTAGTCCCAAAGGCATGAAGGCCTGAATTCAAAGTCATCCTCTAACATTTATTAGTTCTATGACACTAGATAAGTTATTGAACAACCTTTGACCCCAGATCCTCACTTATGAAATGAGGATAATAATATCATCTACTTCCTAGTCTGGTAAAGTACATTCTTAGCACAGTACCTGGCATATAATCAATGCTATACAAAAGTCAGTAATTTTTAGATAGTCATTTTCTAGAATAAACCTCAGAAATCTGTGTTCAAACTACCAAATTCAACTAGTAATATTTTAGGAACATTTTGCAAAGACCCTCATAGGAAACATCCAATAAATGTTACCTTATTGAGTTGTGGTAATATGTGAAAATAGAAAAAAATCCTTCAATTATAACAATTGCAAAAGAGTAGTGACATCATAGGAACTGGTTAATAACAATTTATTTTGTCAAAGTGCATAGAATGACCTAGTGTACTTTGAAGGATGTAGTTAGAAGCAGAATCAAGATGACAGAATAAAGGCAAGAACTTGCCTGACCTTTCCTCCAAATACCATTATAAAATCAATCTAAACAACTTCTTCAGTGGTAGATCCCATAAAAAGAGTGAAATGATTTTCCAGTCAAAGACAACTTGGAAGATTAGTGAGAAAGGTCTGTTGCACCAGGATGAGAGAAGCAGAGCCCATGCTACTGACCAGATCCAGCAATCCAGGAACATGAAGTGTGGGTGACAGGGTCAGTGATAGCAGTAATATTTTCAAGATACCCCCCTAGCCTAGAGACACCAAAGCAAAAGTATGTTCACAAGATCAGAATGGAGCACAGACTAAAATAGGACTCAGACCCAACACCAGTGAACCAGGAAGCATCTTGAGAGACACTGAATCATCCTAAGCAGCAAGCTGTTTCTGGAACTCTTTTGGTCCACACTTGGTAAGGGAGTCTGAAGAACATGTCAGAGGCCTCTGATATTACTGAGAGAAGACCCTATTTCATTGCCCCTACTTAGATCTGGGTCAGAGTCCTGGAGCTATAGTAGAACAGAACTTGCTGCTATAGGAGAATGGAAATATTCTTCATAGTTCCAAAAGAGAAAGGAGTGCTTGTGGTTACCCACAGACTAAAGCATAGACCAGAAGAATAGCAAAAACCTGTCTTTATATTATGCCATCTTGGAAGAACTGAAAACTTGTATGTCCCTATAATTACCTCTGAAAACAGCTGCAAAAAATCACAAAAATTTGGAACTGCATGTCATCTACCCTGGAAGCAGAGTTCTACCTTAGAAGAAGCCATTGGCTGAGGAAATGAGTAAATAACAGAAGGAAAAAAAGGCCAACCAAAAGAATGAAAAAATAAAATGCAATGGAAAATATTTCATTGGAAAATAGATCCAGGAGAGAAAATTTTAAAACTATTGAATTAAATGCAAATCATAATTTTTTTTTTTAAAAAAAGAGCCTAGACATCATCTTTAAAGAAATTATTGGGGCAGTCAAGTGGTATAGTGGATAGAGCCCTAGCCCTAGAATCAGGCAGACCTGATTTCAAATCCAGCCTCAGACATGTAGCTATATGACCTTAGGCTAGTCACTTAACCTAATTGTCTTATAAAAACAGAAACCAAAGGGAAAAAAAAAAACAGAAAGAAAGAAATTATAAAGGGGCAAACTAGTTAGATTCAGAAGTACCTGAGTTCAAATGTGGACTCAAAAACTTGCTATTTACTATCTGTGTGACCTTGAGCAAGTCACTTAACCCTGATGCCTCACCAAAAAAAAAGCTGTCCTGATAGTCTAAAACAAGAAGGCAAAATAGAAATTGAAAGAATCTGCTAATCATCTCCTGAAAGAGATCCCAAAATGAAAACACACAGGAAATCCTTAGCAAAATTCTAGAGTTTCCAGGGCAAGGAAAATTATTGCAGGTAACCAGTAAGAAAAAAAAAAAAAATTGAGTATCATGGAGTCACAGTCAGCATAACAAAAGATTTAGCAGATTCTATATTAAAGGATCATAGGTCATAGAATATAATATGCTCTAAGGCAAAGAGCCTGGGTTACAATGAAAAAATCAATTACTCAGTAAAACTAAGCACATAATCAGGGAAAAAATGAATCTTCAATGAAATGGGAGACTTGCAAACTTGGCTGATGAAAAAAACCAAAGCTGAACAGAAATTATGATCTTTAAATATGAGTCAAGTGAAGCATAAAAAGGTGAACAGGAATGTGATTTGATGATGTTAAATTGTTTTTTCCTGCATAGGAAGAGGATACTCATATAAACATTCACATATATTGGGGTAATTAGAACGAACATATACAGGCAGGGCATAAGTGGGAGTTGAATATAAAGAGGTAAAAAATTTTAAAAGATGGAGTTAAGTATCAGCTTGGTGGCATAACGGAGAGTCAGGAGGACCTGGGTTTAAATCTGGTCTCAGACATTTAATAATTGCTTAGTTGTGTGAACTTGGGCACATAATTTAACTCCATTGCCGTGAAAAATTAAAAAAATAATAATAAGTAGAATTAAGCAGTGAGAGATGAATATAATAGGAGAAAGGGGAAAGAGGGAGGTAGAATGGGGTAAGTTATTTTACATAAAATAGAAAAGGCAGGGGCAGCTGGGTGACTTGGAGGATAGTCAGGAGGACCTGAAATTAAATTTGACCTCAGACACTCAATAATCACCTAGCTGTGTGACCTTGGGCAAATCACTTAACCCCAATGCCTTGCAAAAAAACAAGAACAAAAAAAAAAAGAAAGAAAAAGCTTTTGCAGTGGAGTGGAAGAGACAAGTTTTCAACATTCATCATTTCACAAGCTTTTAAGTTCCTCGTATTTCACCATTTCCCTCCTCCTCCCTCTCATGGCAGCAAGCAATCTGATATAGTTTGTACTTGTAAGATTGTGTTGAAAGCATTCCTATATTAGTCATGTTGTGAAAGAAGAATTAGAAGTAATGGGGGGGGCTATGATAAGAAAAAAAATAAGTTTTAAAAACTGAACATAGTATATTTTGCTCTCCATTCAAATTTCATATTTTTTTTAAAAATTCTGGATATGGAAGGCATTTTTTTTAAATCAAAGATAGTCCTTGATCCCTGAAATGCTTAGAGATGTTACAATTGTAATAACTGATTATCTCACAATGCTGCAGTTCTCAAACATTTTTCTCCAGAGGAATTTTGTTACCATTTTTCCAACTTCATAAAATATTTTTGGTTGTCTAATTGGGATGGCACATACATCTGATATCTGAGAAATATGCACTTAAAACTTTTTCATTTGTTTGTGCTGTTTTTATGCCCTAATACATGGTCAATTTTGTGTAAGTGCCAAGGAAAACTGAAAACTGAAATACTTCCCTTAATATCATCATTTAATTTCTCCAGAGCACTGTTATATTTAACTTTTCTAAAATTCTATTCACCTGTGTAACTTCTCTCTTTTTTCATCATTAGATTTATCTAATTCTAGGAGAGGGAGATTGATCCCCCCCCAATATGTGTTGACTGTGTCTTTCTGTAACTTATTTAATATCTTCTCTAAGAATTTAGATGCTATATCACTTGGTGAATAACTGTACAGTATTTATATTTCTTCATTTTATATGGTACCTTTTAGAAAGATAAAGATTCCTTTCTTATCCCTTTAATTAGATAAATTATTGCTTTTGCTTTATCTGAGATCAGCATTGCTATTCCGGACTTTTTTTCCCCTTACTTCAGCTGAATCATATTATATTATTCTCCAATCTTTCACTATTTGTGTTTAGTTTTGTTTTTAATGTGATTCTTGTAAACAAAACATCCTAGTGTTCTCTTTTTTTTTAATCACTTCTGCTACTTACTTCCATTTTATGGGAGAGTTCATCCCATTCTCACTCACAGTTAGGCTTATTCCCTCTGTACCCTCCATCCTATTTTCCCTCTGTACTCTTTTCTCTTCTTTCACCCTATCCCTCTGTACAAATATTTTACTTCTTATCACCACTTCCCTCAATATGCTCTCTCCTCTATTAGTCCCTCCTCTTTTTATTCCCCCTTCTCCTTTCCTTTCCTAATTCCCTGTGGTGTCTGGTGAATTTCATATCAAATTGAGTCTATATATTATTCTTCTTAGAAGCAAATACAATGAGAGTAAAATTTAAGCAATTCTTAATCCTTCCTTTCTTTCCTCTACAGTAATAGGTTCTTTTCACCTCTTCATATGTAATATAATTTATCTTATTATGCTTTCCTTTTACATTTTTTTCCTCAGTACAATCTTTTTTTCATGACTTAATTAACTTATGCCCACACTTTTTGGTCTAAGTTTAACTCATTCTAAGAGAGATACAGTTCTCAAGAATTGAAAGTATTCTCTTCCCCTGTAGAGAATTAAGCAATTTAATCTTATTGTATAATACTTTTTAATTTCCTTTTTATGTATCTGTTTTATTTTGTTTTTGAAGATTGAAGTTTATGCCCATCTCTGATCTTTTCATCAGGAAAGTTTGAAATCACCTATTTACATGAATATCCATCTTTCTCCCTGAAAGAGTAAGCTAAATTTTGGAGAGTTGTTGATTCTTAGTTGCAATCCAAGCTCTTTTGTCCTCCATAATATCATATACCAGGCCCTAAGTTCCTTTATTGTTGAAGTTGGCAAGTCCAGTCACATCCTGACTGTGTTTTTTTGGTGGGGGGGTGATTTCAATTGTTCTTTCTAGCTGCTTGCATTATTTTGTCCTTGATATGAAAATTCTGGGATTTGGCTACAATATTTCTTGCCATTTTCATTTTGAGATCCCTTTCTGGAAGTAGTTGGTGGTTTCATTTAAAGTATATTTTACTCCCTGGATCTGATATCAGAGCATTATTCCTTGATGATTTCTTGAAAGTTGTTTTCATGGTTCTTTTGTTTTTTTAGTTTTCATAATGATTTTCAGGAAGTTCAATAATTATTAAATTACCTTAGCTGAGTCTATTTTCCAGGTCATTTTTCTCAAGTGAAATAGTTTGCTTTTTCTTCTATTTCATTTTTTCCTTTTGTTTGACTGATGCTTAATCTCTCATTAAATCAATTTCCACATGTCCAGTTCTAATATTTAAGGAATTATTTCCATCATGTAGCTTTTTTCATCTCCTTTTCTATTTACTCAATTGTATTTTTTCAGTGAAATTCTTTATTAAAATTTCACTTATTGTATTTAAGATTTTTTTTTACCCAAGCTACATGCAAAAGCAAGTTTCAACATTTACTTCCAAAACCTTGACTTTCAAATATGTCCCTTTTTCCCACTCCACTCCCCTATTGAGAAAGCAAGTTACTTACTGTAGGTTAAAAACATATAGCCATTTGGGCAAGCCACTTAACCCCATTGCCTTTCAAAAAAAAAAGCATACCCATGAAACATATTACTGCATTATTCATGTTGTAAAAGTAAACATAATACACCTCCACAAAGAAAGAGAAACCTCAAGAAAAATAAAGTGAGAAAAAAAGTGTGCTTCAGTCTGTATTCAGATAGCATCACCTCTTTCTTTAGGATGAATAGCATTCTTTATGAAAAGTCCATCAGAGAAATTGTTTCAATGTTTTTCCCCCATTGCTGCGATTGCTACCTATATATCCCCTACGTTCTATTCCCCCACCCCCATTTATTCTATTATCTCTCTCCTTTTACTTTGTCCCTCCTCAAAAGTGTGTTGTGTCTGACTATTTTCTCCCACAATTTTTACTCTCTTCTATCACCTACAACTCCCTCTATCCCACATCCTCTTTCTCCCATCCCTTTTCTCTTCTATTTTCCTCCAGGGAAAGAAATATTTCTATAGTCAATTGAGTGTGAATATTATTTCCTCTCTGAGCCACTTCCAATGAGAGTAAAGATTCACTCACTCCCCCACTTACCTTCTTCCTCTTCTACTCTTTTGCAAAAGTTTTTTTCTTGACTCTTTTATGAGAAATAACCTTCACCAGTTTAATTCTACACTACACCTTCAAACTCAACTCCCTCCTGTGCCTAGTTCCTTCTAACTGTCCTAATAAATGAGGAGGCTTATTTGAATTATCAGTATGATCTTCCCATGCAGGAATACAAGCAGTTCAACATCATTAAGTCCCTCATCATTTGCCCTTCCCCTCTGCTTTCTCTATGCTTCATTTGAGTCCTATACGTGAAGATCAATCTTTCTGTTCAAATCTTGTCATTTCATCAGGAAATTTGAAAGTCCCTTATTATATTGACTATCCATCTTTTGCCCTGATAGAGTACATTCAGTTTTACTGGGTAGTTGATTCTTGTTTGTAATTCAAGCCCTTTTGCTTTCTAGAAAATCATATTCCAAGCCCTATAAGCCCTTAATGTAGAAACTTGTGTTATTCTAACTGTAGCTTCACAATATTTGAACTGGGTTTTTTTTAGCTACTTGCAATATTTTCTCCTTGACTTCTGAGTTCTGAAATTTGGCTATAACATTCTTGGCAGCTTTCATTTTGGGATCTCTTTCAGAATGTGATTGGAGTATTCTTTCAATTTCTATTTTACCTTAAGCTTCTATGAAGTCAGGATAATTTTCCTGGATAATTTCTTTTTTCTATTAAAGATTTTATTTATTTTGAGTTTTACAATTTTTCCCCAATCTTACTTCCCTCCCCCACCCCCCACAGAAGACAATTTGCCAGTCTTTACATTGTTTCCATGTTGTACATTGATTCAAATTGAGTGTGATGAGAGAGAAACCACATCCTTAAGGAAGAAACATAAAGTATGAGATAACAAGATCAGACATTAAGATATGAGGTTTATTTTCTAAATTAAAGGAAATAGTCCTTGGACTTTGTTCAAACTCCACAGTTGTTTCTCTTGATACAGGTGGTATTCTCCATTGCAGAGAGCTCCAAATTGTCCCTGAGTGTTGCACTGATGGAATGAGCAAGTCCATCAAAGTTGATCGTTGCCCTCATGTTGCTGTTAGGATGTGCAATGTGTTTCTCGTTCTGCTCATCTCACTCTGCATCAGTTCATGCAAATCCCTCCAGGCTTCCCTGAATTTCCCATTCTTTTGAGGGTTTTTGCAGCTGTTTTCAAGGACACCCCCTTCTAGGGATTTCAATTCTTCCAAGGTCTTATAGAAGGCTATGACTGCTCGCCTGGCCTATGCTCTGGTTTGTGAATGACCACAAATACTCCTTTCTGCCTTGGAACCATAGAGACATTCCCTGCTCCTGTAAAGCTCCTTTTCCTGTAACTGGGGCCCCAGACTGTAATCAGGATCTGATATGGGAAAAGCAGCAGAGTTCTGGTCCAAGGATAGCAGAGAGACCTTTGCAATCCATCCATGGGCTAAGCACTCTGGAAGCAGCTGCCTGGTAGATCCTTAGGCATGCTCCTGGTTCCTGGGGCTGGGTCTGTGCTGAGGTCTGGGTTGGACTGGGCTCTGCTTTCACTCCTGTGCAGCAGAATTTTGCTGCTTCTTTCCCAATTATCCTTGGCAATCCCTGGGCTGAGAGATCTGGAAACTGCCACTGATTCCACAGATACAGGTGCCACTGGGGACCCAGTGACTGGAGTAGGTCCCCTTGGATGTGGCCCTTTCTAACCCTGGTGTAATAGACCTTTCTTATGGAATTTTCAAGTTGTTTCACTCTGGAAAAATGTTTCCCTAAGCCTTCTTGTGGATTTTGCCACTCTAGAATTAATTATTTAAAGTTATTTGGAGTGGTCTGAGGGAAAGTTGTGGGGATTCCTGCCACCATGTAGGTTCTGTCCCTCAATTGTATTTTTTAAAAATTGCTTTATTTTTCCATTCACCCAATTCTATTTTGAAAAAAAGTTATTTTCTATGTTAATTTAGACATTTGTGTTTTTGGTGGAGTTATTTTTTAGTCAATTTTTGCTTTCTTTCGTGTAACCTCTTGCATACTTCTCATTTTTTCCCCCAATTTTTCTACTTGATTTTCAAAATCCTTTTTTTATCTCTTCCAAGAAGACTTCTTGGCCTTCAGACCAATTCATATTGGTCTGGGGCTTAAAATATTGTACTTTTCTACTGTACCCTTCTGGTCTTGCCAGTCATAATAGTGTTTTTCTATGGTAATTTTTTTCTTTCTCTTCCTGTTTCTGTTTCTTACTCATTCTAAATTCTGTTCTTTGATCAGAAACAAAGGACAGAGAGGATTATCCTATGTATTTTGTGCTGGGGAACAGGGGCCCTCTTGCTGACTTTCTGCATTGAGGTCTCAGATGTTAGAGGCTTCCCTATTACACTGTGGTTGCCTGGCCTGGCCATGCTGACTGCACTGGGTAAACCATTTTTCTAATATGTTGATCCTGGAGGTCTCTCAGTGCTTTGCTGTAACACAGAACTGCTGAACTGGAACCTTGGTGTCTTGATTACTGATCTGTACTATTGCTGACAGCCTCCTGCTTCATTCCCTTGCATCTGCCTGCACTAGACTACTTTTTATTTGCCCCCAAGTCAGTTGGACCTCTCCTGAAATACTTTCAAGGAATCTTAAGTTGGAAAATTTATCCAATCTGTCTTTTTGTGGGTTCTGTTACTTCAGAATCCATTTAGAGGCTTGACTGATGTTATCTCTGAAGGAAGCTGGGAAGAACTCAGGAGATTTCCTATCTTTTCTACACTAACTTGCCTTCATTCCTCACAATAATTGTTTTTATAATATAGTTTATCTTGGGCTTTGTTTCTTCAAAGATTTATTCTCTTTGTTTTACTCATCATACTTTTATATAGAGCTCATTATTCTTTATTTGACAGCAAAGAAAATTATGCTACTGTCTAATAGTAGAAACATCTCAGGGTTAAAACGAAAGAATGACATTTGAATGTCTCATTGGCTACTAATATTACCTACTGCAAGGTACTTTTTTCTCTCTAGGCTTAATTTCTTTTTAAAATTAAGAAGATAAAGTAAAGGATATTGTAGATATTCTTCAGACAACTTGTATCATAGAGTTACACCTTGTCATCCTAACATAAAGCCTGTGTCTATTTCATCTTTCCAGTAGCGATCACTTTCCCAATGAAGCAAACAATTAACTTACAAATTTTTCCTATTTTTTCAAAGATTTTTTTTTTCCTTTGAGGGGAAATCAGTTGGGCCTATATATTTAAAGTTATAAATTGAACGATTGTCAATGAAACCTCACTAATGTTATACACAATTTCTGGGCTAATTCTTCCAACTCTCACACATAATAGAATAGAATGGGTGACCCAGACAAAGACTGGGGTATCCCTCCTGGTTCAAAAGTTAATCTTAGGAATTCCAGCCAAGATGGAGGAGAGAAGACAGGCATAGTTCTAAAGTCTCCTGATCTTTCCCCATCTATCACATGAAACAAACCTCTTAAAATAAATCCGACCCACAAAACCCAGAAAGAAAAGTCAGGAGAAAGAACATCTACCTCAGGATTTGTCTCCAACAGCAGCATTGGCTGAATTCTGGCATGTGAGTCTGGACTCAGAGGGAGGATCAGCCCGGGATCAGCCAGATTGACAGCTAAATTGGAGCTGAGAGTCTGAGGGCCCAAGAGCAGGACCTGCTGGATCAGCAGTGGGGTTAGACGGCAGGGGCTTGAGTCAACTAGGGAGTAGAGGCACTGGTGTTGGTGCTGTACCCCAGGAACTTGCGGACAGGGCTGGGGGTGAGGTTCCGGTGCAGGAGCGCTGCAGAAACCATCCCTGGACTGAACCCAGAGTCCCATTACAGCTCAGACCTCTTCCCTGAACAAACAATTTCCAACTAATTCTGCCTCAGGCCCAGGTGTGTGAGGAGAAGAACTAGCCCAGCTGACAATTGAGAGTGAATGACCTCAGACCAGGGTAAAGCCCACCATTGAATGAAGGCAAAAGAATTCAATAGCTCCAACTCCTCCCTTCAAGCAAAGAGAGAAGGCCTCAATCAAGGTTACAGACACTCCAAATGAAGGAACCAACACCTCCTACTGGTCAGCCAGAGAAATTGCACTCAGTGAGTAAAGCCTCTAGCTATACCAAGCCCCTGTGAACCAGCCCCTCCCCTACTCAAGGTATTAGCAAAATGAAGAAGGGTCAGTGCAAAGGTGGATCCATAGAAAAATTCTTGGAAACGAAAGACCCTAACTCAGAGAGAACTGGAACCTCTGAGTAGAATACGACCTGGTCTTCAGCACAGAAAGACTTCCTTGAAAAAATAAGGAAAGAGCTTAATAATTTGGGAGAGACACTTAATACCTTGCAACAAGAAAACAAAATCTTAGAAAGTACAATTGGACAAATACAAAAGGAGAATAAATCTCTTACATCATCAATTGTTCAAATGCAA
This sequence comes from Macrotis lagotis, assembly GCF_037893015.1. Classification (NCBI taxonomy): domain Eukaryota; kingdom Metazoa; phylum Chordata; class Mammalia; order Peramelemorphia; family Peramelidae; genus Macrotis; species Macrotis lagotis. The sequence goes on along the minus strand of NC_133658.1, from coordinate 674,133,673 downwards.
AATGAGAATAATTCTCTCAGATCCTCAATTGGGCAAATGCAAAAAGAAAATAACTCTCTGAAAACCTCAATTGGTCAAATGGAAAGCTCTTTCAAAAGTAGAATTGACCAACTGGAAAACGAGTTGCAAAAGGTTAATGAGGAAAACTCCTCCCCCCAAAAATGAATGGAGTCTACAGAAACTAATGACTCCATGAGACAGCAAAAGCCAATTAAAAAAAATTTTAAAAATAGAAAAAATAGAATAAAATATAAAATACCTCATCAACAAAACCACTGACCTCGAGAATAGATCGAGGAGGGGCAACCTGAAAATTATAGGACTTCCTCAAAACATTGAAGAGGAAAAAAAAGCCTGGACTTAATATTACAGGATCTAGTGATGGAAAACTGCCCTGATATCATGGAATTGGAGGGCAAAGTAGTTATTGAAAGAGTACATCGATCCCCACCAGAAAAAGATCCTAAAATGAAAACACCAAGGAAAGTTGTGGCCAAATTCCAGAACTATCAGATAAAAGAGAAAATCCTGCAAGCAGCCAGAAAGAAACAATTTAAATATCAAGGAGCCACTGAAAGGATCACTCAGGATCTGGCTGCATCAACATTAAGGGATGGAAGGGCTTGGAACGAGATATTTCAAAGAGCAAGGCAGCTGGGAATGTAGCCAAGAATCTACTTTCCTGCAAAGCTGAGCCTTCTATTCCAGGGAAAAAGATGGACATTTAATGAAATGGAGGAATTCTAAAAATTTCTGATGGAAAGAACAGAGCTAAAGAGAAAATTTGGACATCAAAAAGGAGGTTCAAGAGACACATGAAAAGGTTAAAAAGGGGGGGGGGGGGCAGTAATCGGAAAAATCCAGTAAGCTATCCAGTAAGTGGAAACTGGCTATATCCCAGCATGGGGAAAAAGATTCTCATACATCTTGAGAATTTTAGCTCTAACAGAGAGAATATACCTAGCCAGAAATGATGGACATTTTTGACCTATCTATGAGACTGCTATATAAAGAGATGTAACTGGCTTTAAACCCACTTGGGAGAAAGACTAATAACTCTCAGGAATTTTGACTCAATTCAATAGAATATACTGAACTAGAAGGGACAGACACTCAGAATTTTCTATAACTTAGATAGAATGATCTAAAAATCACTACCTCCTTAAAAAGGGGGACAGGAAAGAGATAGGAGGAGGGAGGGGATTGAATGGGATAAATCTCATTACACTAAGAGGTACAAAAAACCTATGGTAATAGAGGGGATGAAGGCAGCAGACAAGAAACATCTGAATCTTCTTCTCATCAGACTTGGCTTAAAGTCAACCTACACATACTCAGTTAACTTATAAAACATCTAACCTTTGACATATTAAAAGGGGAAAGGGGGAGGGGGGATGAAGAAAGGGAAGGGGACGGGGGAAGGGAAAATAACAAAAGGAAGGGAAAGGAAAAGGGAAAAAGGGAAAGGGGAAAGAAAGGGGAGGGTGTAATATAGGAGAGCAAACACACTGAAGGGGGTGGTATTCTGAAACAAAATACTTGGGAATATGGATAAAGGGGGGAAAAGGGGAAAATACAAACAGAGGGAAGATAGCACAGAGGGCAATAAAGAATTAGTAATCATAACTTTGAATGTGAATGAGATGAACTCTCCTTTAAAACATAATCAAATAGCAGAGTGGATTAAAAACCAGAATCCTACAATATGCTGCTTATAAGAAACTCATTTGAAGCAGAAAGATATATATATAGAGAGAGAGAGAGAGAGTAAAGGTAAAAGGTTGGAGTAAAATATGTTTTGCTTCAGCTGAAGTAAAAAAAGCAGGGGTAGCAATCTTATCTCAGACAAAGTAGCAGCAAAAATAGATAGTGTTGAAAGAGATAAGGAAAGAAACTTTATCCTCCTAAAAGGTACCATAGACAATAAAGTCATTTCAATATTGAATATATATGCACCCAGTGGGACAGCACCCAAATTCTTAGAGGAGAAGCTGAAAGAACTACAGGAAGACATAGATAGCAAAACTCTACTAGTGGGAGACCTCAACATCCTGCTCTCAGATCTAGATAAATCGAATGATAAAATAAACAAGAAAGAAATTAAGGAGGTAAATAGATTGTTAGAAAAATCACATATGGTAGACTTATGGAGGAAACTGAATGGGGATAGAAAGGAATATACATTTTTCTCTGCAGTACATGGAACTTATACAAAAAATTGATCATAGACTAGGACATAAAAACCTAATAATCAACTGCAGAAAAGCAAAAATAGTGAATACATCTTTCCCAGATCACAATGCAATAAAAGTCATATGCAATATTGGGCCAAGAAGATATAGACCCAGAACAAATTGGAAACTGAATAACCTCATTTTAAAAAAAATGAGTGGACTAAATAACAAATTATAGAAAGAATTAACCATTTTACCCTAGATAATGAAAATAATGAAACTACATACCAAAACCTATGGGATTACTTCAAAGCAAATCTCAGGGGATATATTATAGCTCTAAATGCTTACGTGAATAAATTGGAGAAAGAGGAAATCAATGAACTAAACATGAAACTAAAAAAAATAGAGAAAGAACAAATCAGAAATCCCCAATACCAAATTAGAAATTCTAAAAATTAATTAAGGAAATTGAAACTAAAAAAACTATTGAATTAATAAATAAAACCAAAAATTGGTCTTATGAAAAAACCAATCAAATTGATAAACCTCTGTTCAATTTGATTAAATAAAAGAAAGAAGAAAACCATATTGCTACTATCATAAATGAAAAAGGTGAACTCACCACAAATGAGGAGGAAATTAAAGTAATAACTTGAAATTATTTTGCCCAACTCTATGGCAATAAATTTAATAATCTAAGTGAAATGGATGAATATTTACAAAAATATAAGTTGCCCAGGTTAAATGAAGAAGAGATTAAATACCTAAGCAAACTTATCTCTGAAAACGAAATTCAAAAAAGCAATCATTGAACTCCCTAACAAAAATCTCCAGGACCTGATGGATTCACAAGTGAATTCTACCAAACATTTAAGGAACAATTGGTTCTAATTCTATATAAATTCTTTGGAAAAATAGGGAAAGATGGAACTCTGCATAACTCTTTCTATGAAACCAATATGGTGCTGTTACCTTAAACAGGAAGAGTATAAACAGAGAAACAAAATTATAGACCTATTTCCCTGATGAGTATATACATGCAAATATCTTAAATAAAATCTTAGCAAAATGATTAAAACAAGTTATCACTAGGATAATATATTATGATCATGTAGGATTTATGCCAGGAATGCAGAATTGGTTCAATATTAGGAAAACTGTTAGTATACTCAATTATATCAACAACAAACCTATCAGAAATCATATGATCATATCAATAGATGCTGAAAAAGCTTTTGACAAAATACAGCATCTATTCCTATTAAAAACACTAGAGAGTACAGGAATAATTGGACTGTTCCTTAAAATAATTAGCAGTTTGGTTCTGAAACCATCAACAAGCATTATATTCAATGGGGAGAGTCTAGAGGCATTCCCAACAACATCAGGGGTGAAACAAGGGTGCCCATTATCACAAATACTGTTTAATATTGTATTAGAAATGTTAGCATCAGCAATTAGAGAAGAAAAAGAAATTGAAGGAATTAGAATTGTGAAGGAAGAGACAAAACTCTCACTTTTGGCAGATGACATGATGGTCTACCTGAAGAATCTCAAGAAATCATCATAAAACTACTGGAAACAATTAGCAATTTTAGCAAAGTTGCAGGTTATAAAATAAACCCTCATGAATCCTCAAGTTTTCTATATATATCTACCAAGATACAGCAGGAAGAGCTAGAAAGAGAAATCCCATTCAAAGTAACCTCAGACAATATAAAATACTTGGGAGTCTATTTGCCAAGACAGACTCAGAATCTTTTTGAAAATAATTATAAAACACTTCTCACACAAATTAAATCAGATCTAAATAACTGGGTAAATATCAACTGCTCTTGGATAGGTAGAGCTAATATAATAAAAATGACAATTTTACCAAAACTAAACTATCTGTTTAGTGCCCTACCAATCAAAATTCCAAAAAATCATTTAATGAGTTAGAAAAAAATCGTAGGTAAATTCATGTGGAGAAATAAAAAGTCAAGAATTACCAGGAGCTTAATGAAAAACATGCAAAAGAAGGTGGCTTAGCCCTACCTGATCTAAAATTATTTTATAAAGTGTCAATCATCGAAACAGTTTGGCAATGGCTAAGAAATAGAGTGGTGGACCAGTGGAATAGACTAGGTGTACAAGCAGGAGATGATTATAGTAATCTGCTGTTTGATAAACCCAAAGAGTCCAGCCATTGGGATAAAAACTCCCTCTTTGATAAAAACTGCTGGGATAATTGGAAGTTCATTTGGAAGAAACTTAGATTAGGCCATCACCTCACACCCTTTACCAAGATAAGATCCAAATGATTAGAGGAGTTAGACATAAAAACCAATACTATAAGCAAATTAGAAGATCAAGGACTAGTTTACCTGTCAGATCTATGGAACGGGGAGCACTTTATGACTAAGGAAGAGTTGGAGAATACCACCAACGAATTAGATGATTTCAATTATATTAAATTAAAAAGCTTTTGCACAGATAAAACCACTGTACCAAGATCGAAAAAAATGAAGTAAATTTGGAAACAATCTTTACAACTAATGATTCTGACAAATGACTCATTTCTCAGATATACAGAGAACTGAGTCATATTTTTAAAACAAAAAGCCATTTCCCAATCGACAAATGGTCAAAGGATATGCAAATGCAATTTACAGATGAGGAGATCAATGCAATTCATAGCCATATGAAAAAAATGCTCTAAATCATTAATTATTAGAGAAATGCTAATTAAAGCTTCTATGACATACCACCTCTCACCTCTCTGATTGGCCAATATGACCAGAAAGGATAATGATAATTGTTTGAAGGGTTGTGGGAAATCTGGGACACTCTTACACTGTTGGTGGAGCTGTGAACTCATCCAACCTTTCTGGAAAGCTATTTGGAACTACATGTGCATACCCTTTGACCCAGCAATACCACTACTGGGTCTATATCCTGAAGAGATGATGAAAAAGGGTAAAAACATTAATTGTACAAAAATATTTATAGCAGCCCTGCTTGTGGTGGCAAAGAATTGGAAATCAAGTAAATGTCCTTCAATTGGGGAATGGCTTAGCAATCTGTGGCATATGTATGTCATGGAACACTATTGTTCTATTAAAAACCAGGAGGGATGGGATTTCAGGGAAGCCTGGAGAGATTTGCATGAACTGATGCTGAGTGAGATGAGCAGAACCAGAAAAACACAGTACATCCTAACAGCAACATGGGAGGGATGATCAACCTTGAAGGACTTGCTCATTCCATCAGTGCAACAATGGGGAGCAATTTTGGGCTGTCTGCAAAGGAGAGTGCCATCTGTATCCAGATAAGCAGCTGTTGAGTTTGAACAAAGTTCAAGGACCATTCCCTTTAATTTATAAAAACACAGATATCTTATTGTCTGATCTTGTTACCTCTTAGACTTCTTGTCTCTTCTCTAAGGATATGACTTCTTTCTCCTCACACCCAATTTGGATCAAGGTACAACATGGAAACAAAGTAGAGACTGACAGATTGCTTTCCGTGGGGGGGGGGTTGGGGAGGGAAGTAAGATTGTAGGGAAAATTGTAAACCTCAAATAATATCTTTAATAAATATTAATTTAAATAATGTTAATCTTAACAGATTGAAAGGTTGTTTTTCTAATGCTAAAGTTCACGCCCTCATGTTAACTTTAACATACTGAAAAGTTGTTTTTCTAATGCTGTAGTTCAAGCCCTGTTTCCTATCTCTTTGCTCTCAGTGATATCTATTTGTCATTCAGTTTTAGTTTTCAGAAAAAAAAATATGGATAGTAGAAAAAAATTTAAGTTTACTACATTAAGAACAGCTGGCATAAAGGACTCTCAATTCTTAAGATCTGTGATAAACTCCCATGTAGAAATAACATACACAGTGTTCAAACTTAGAGAACTCATGATAAAGCAGTAAAAGCAATTGAAAATCCTCTTATTGTAGCTCTCAAGATATTTTCCTTATGTCTGGCATAATTTTCAATTTTTGTGTGTTTTTATAGATCATTTAATCTGTCTTTTGGCTTTTCTTTCGTGCAATGATTTAAAAATATGTATCTTGATTTAGTGAACTGCTCATCTCAAAAACCCTGTTCTAGTGACCATTAGATCAGTGAAGAATGCAGATAATAATGAAATGAATGGATTAAGTATAAGAGAATTAGTGGGAAGTTTCTAATATAAATAGAGTCACTAGGTACTGGTTCAGGCAATGAAATATAAGAATGAATCATCAAACAACACAAGGTTTGACTGAAGGATGTCTTTTATCAAAAAGACCCTTGTCCTGAGAGCAACATGGAGGCTTATATTAGAACTAAAAAGTCATATCATTCTTCGGTTCCTGTGATCAGGAAAAAAGTACACAATTTAAAGACCAAGGATTAAGTCAACCACTACACTAACATTTAGAGAATTTTACTTGGGTCAACCAGTCAAGATGAGAGAGGCTAGACTTAAGAGTAAAAGAATATGGATCTTCTCTTTATAATGAAGAGTAAAGAGTATTGAGGAGTTTGATATAGTTTATGGAAATGATGTAGAAATATAGACATTTGAGAAAGAGTCCTATGTATGTCACTAAGAGCACTATGCTATTAACCTGACAAAGTCAATTCTCTATGCCTCAGATTTTCCTTCTGGAATCTGAGGGAATTGTACTAGATTTTTTCCCCTTAATTTTATATCACTATATCTATTCAGTGCATGTAGTTATTTCATCTCCATCATCTTTTTATAAAAGTAATTTTCTGTTTTAATATGATAATATATTTTTATTCCCAATCTCATGATCATCTTCAAATTATTAAAACATATATATTATATATATATATTTGTTTTAGCAATTAATCATGACAATTATTCAGCATCTTAGACCTTTGTATTATATTTAAATCAAAGTATATCATCATTCTATAATTTAATCAGTTATTTATTTCATAAAAATAAAATGCTGGGAAAAGCCACTGCACATTTTAGCTCTTAATTGAAAATTTCTCTCTTCCCCTCTAAATCATTTCTATAGACATGGAATTGGTCCAAAAGCCAGTCTCTCTTCTCTATTCTACCATCACAAATCTCTGAGATTAAGGAACAGTGGTTGTGAACAAAGAAGGCTTAAAACCTTGATATTCTTATAAGAGAAATAAGTTAAATAAGAACATATTCTATTTAGTCATCTAGTTGAAAGATGAAAAAATAGTGTAGTAGAATGTTTATATATATATATATACATACATATATGTATGTATATATATATATATATATATATATATATATATATATATGTCAATGAGAACATAGATAAAATGTAATCCAGGAAAAACAAATAATTTACCCTACAAATTGCCCAATTTTACTTATAAATTTCTTTCCTCTCCTCTTTCTCAGTCTGGAGAAATTCAATCAAAACCAAGGGTATCATACAAGAAAATTAATACCTAGAAAAGGGGGAAAATCAATTGCTCATCTTTTGTCCACTCAAAAATGAAGTAAAACTTTTTTCATGCCTTACCTATAGCCTGAAAAAATCTCTTGAGCTAAGTAAAATATTTCTACATATCATTCCAATTAAGTATCAAATATTGGGTGTCTTGAAACACTAAGATAGAGTAATTAATTAGTTTCCTTTTGCTTCTCTTTTCCCCAATATTTTGTTTGTTTTGCTTTGAGCTACTATAATGATAGTCTAAGAGAAGTGTGTGGGCATTTCAGCCAGGAAGAATGAAACACTATTTCTTTTTAGTAAGATCCAGTTTTACCAAACAAAAATAACCATGTGATAAATTTAAGGATCTAGAAATTTGGGGAGAGGAGGAGGCAATTAATTATTGCAGAAAACAAATTGGAAGGAGTATAGTTGGCAGAGAATCAGTTGAACAGCAGTTTTAGCCTATGAATATAAAACTACTTAGTACTCATGCTTTCAAAATTGAATAGAGTTTTATCACTACTCTACACACTTGAGGCATGAAATCTTTTCATTGCATTTTCTCCATTAAAACTGCCTTTTCCATAATTAAATCATTTAAAACAGTTTCTATAATTATCTAACACATGGCATTATCTGTTTGAATAATTTTTGTCCTTTCAACAAATTTATTATGGATATTTTTGAAAGGATGAAGGAACAGTAAATGAACATTAATCAGATTAGGTATATTGATTTCATGGATAATAAATATGGAATCTCATTTTGAATATTTTTTGTTCTTTAATACGTCCTAAAAATATTTTGCAAAAGCAGCAAGAAGATATCTTAAAGAAATCATAGATTCAAAGAGAAATGAACCATAATGAGTAAGAATTCCATAGTTTAAATGACAGTTGGGGCACTCAATTAGCATAGACTTAATTAGAGTTTGAATATGTGTGAATAATTAATAAGTTCATTGAAGCTGGGTAAAAGTCTTAGTCACTCATTAAGTGACATGAAATGACAACCAATACTGTGAGATGCTATTTTAATTTTTGAAATTATTGCAGTTTTTAGAATGTCATCTCCCATTATTAATTATATATTTAGATGTGGGGGTAAGACATGTGTGAGGGCATTAAAATGTGATCTTGAAAGATAAAAAAATACAAATAAAGGAAAACATTAAGCAGGAGAAATGATTATTTGAGTGGTAGGTAGGAATAGAGAAGTTAAAGTAGGAGAAATTTAAAGAGCAAGATCAAGCAATAAGATATTTTTTTTTTCTGGAGAATTTTGCTATAGAGCAATTAGAATTTACTCTAAAGAGAAGGAATTGAACTAATTACTTTTCAACCTTCTTGGTTACCTTGGTGTGTTCTTTTTCATTTCAAGTATCTCTTCAGCAACCCAAAACAACGTTAGTTTTATTTTTTTCTTTATCAGGAAAGAATTCTATTATCACTAAGTTTTAGTTAAAACAAAACCTATTTTTAAGCAAATAAATGTTCATTATTTTAACTAGTTGTTATGGCAAAATTCTGACACAGCCTTAGTCTCTTCTCATTTTGGTGTTTTGTTTTTGTTTTTAACTTTTTAGTTTGGAGACATAACAATATATAAAATATTTTCATTTTTCACCCCAGGGGCTATATAAGTTTGGCATTGCCAAAGCAACAGTAGGCAGGACTCAAAATTCAATAAATCTATGTTCTTTTAAGGGATGAACTAATTGTTTAATCAAATATAATGGACAGATGATGGTATAAATGTCCAAATGACCCTTGACAGAAAAAAAATATTTCTTCACCCAGGTCTAGAATATTTGCTTTTTTTATAAGGCATCATAGAGATTTGATTCTAAATGACTACCTTTGTCCAAGTGAAGCACAGTTGAGAGATTTCTTGCATGATTCAGGATTGAAAATACCTAGACTTCAAGAAAATTCGGTTCTTTATTATATCAATACAGATCTATTCAAAGATCTCTAGGGCACATTTAAGTTGTTAGGATTTGAAAGTGGAAACTTCTGCCTATTGAAGCCAGAAATGTACACAGCTGAATGGGCTCAGCAGTCTTCACAGTTCTCTCTGTTTAAAGGAGAGTTGTCTCAATTGAGTATTTCTGTTCCTTTCTCTTTTAAAATGATTTTCATGTTTCTACTTTTCCATTGTTTTCATGTTGACCTTTAGTCTTCTTTACTCAGGTAGGCAAGAAGTATTTATAAGCACTTCTTTTGAGAAGGGGAAAGAAAAGAAACACACACACACACACACACACACACACACACACAAACACACGCATACATATAATTTCACATGGGTGCTTTACATTTAATTTTTTACCCATTAAATGTGATTAAAACATTGAACTCAAGGTCCATTTGAATCCAGTCAAAATCTGAAAGAGATCTAAAGTGTTTTCCCCTTTGTGCAATCTTTTTCTCCAGGATTATGCTGAGAAGGAGAACACAATAGCAAAGGCTCTAGAAGATCTAAAGGCCAACTTCTACTGTGAACTCTGTGACAAACAGTATTACAAACATCAGGAGTTTGACAATCATATTAATTCATATGACCATGCTCACAAGCAGGTAAGTAATAGATATGAGAGACTAAAATAAATATTCTAAATATATTTTCAAAATTTTGTTAATAGCTTTTTCATTTTGGCTATACATCTAGTACACACTACACACACACACAAACACACACACATTAACAAAGAGAGGTTGACTTTTGTCCCTCATTATCAAAGAAGACTAAAATGACATCACTATGTTAGAGACAAGTTACAATTTGTCTGATTATGGCTGATCAGACTTAATATAATCTCAAAATGTTCTACCACAGATCAGGCACAAATAGTCCATTTGATCAGCTACAGTGGATGCTCTAAAACTTCTGCTCCTCCTGGTTCCTTTGAGCTTCTTCATTTTGTCTTCACTCATAGCATACAGTATCCCACAGTATACTCTCTGAAGAGAGCCTGCCATGCTGGGAGGTCTTGTGTCAGTATCACCCAAACTGCAAATCAAAGTTCTTAAGAGAGATTTTTCAAAGTGTCCTTGTCTTACTTTTTCTGACCCCTGGTGAGTGCTTGTCCTATGTTAGTTCTCTATAAAATAGTATTTTTGGCAAGTGTATATTTGACCTTCAAATGTGATCATTCCATTAGAGTTGCACTGTCTGGAGAATTGTTTGAATGCTTGACAGTTTAGTTTGAGAAAGGACCTCAGTGTCTGGTATCTTCTCCTGCCAGATGAATCTTCTGAATCTTCCTAAAACAGCTTAAATGGAAATGATTCACCTGGTGTGGTAGATTGTCTGTGTTCTACAGGCATACAACAGTGAGTTCTGTAGACCTTCAATTTGATAATCTAATACTCTTCTCCCCCATACTTTCTTTTGGAACCTCCTAAGTCCTGAGCCAGCTTTTGCAATATGAGTGTCAATCTCATTATTAATGTGTATCTACTTGGAAAGTACACAAGGTAAGTGATCAATACTTTGTTGTATCTCCACTTCAGAGGCTGCATTGAGTGCAGTTATCTGCAAACAGAAGATCATGCACAACACTCCCTCTATTTTCATCTTGGCTTGAAGCCTTTTTTAAATTAAATAATTTACCATCAGTGACATAGTTGACCTTGATGCTGTACTCATCCTCAGTGTAGGCATTTGATAATATGACTGAAGCCATCATGCTAAAAAGAATGGGAACAAGGACATAGGCTTATTTCATATCATTGTGCCTGGGAAATCATGAGAGCACTTTCCAATATCCAGGACCTGCACAATCACACCATTATGAAATTAATGTTCAATTCTGATGAACTTCTTCAGGTAACTGAATTTTAATATAATTTTTCATAAGCCTTCATGACTGATGATAACAAATGCCTCAGTCAAATCTACAAACATTGTATACAGATCTCTCTTCTGCTCATGGACTTTTTCCTGAAGCTGTCTGGCAGCAGATATCATATTGATTGTTCCTTCATCATTTCTGAAACCACACTGGCCTTCCAGTACATAAACATCATCCAGGTGAAGGATGAGTCTATGAAGGTGAACTATGTCAATAATATTGCCAGCAATGACTAAGAAACATCCCTGTGATTGTCACAGGCCAATTTGTTCCCCTTGAGAGCTGGACAATGAAGGTGTCCTTGAACTCCTAGGAGTAAGCTCCTCTTGACAATTAGCCTTTATATGAGCAATGGATTCCCCACCTTGTAATCTCAGCTGGAATCAGCACAAGGTGCTTACCACAGGAAAGGCTACTGATGGCAGTCAATACCTCTTCTTTAGTTAGAACATCAGATAGGGATGGACTGACCCCAACTTCAGATAAACAGTCAGTGGCTTATTCATTGACTGAAGACAGTCTGTTAAGAAAGCTATGAAAGTATTAAGCCCATCTCTCTATGATCATGTCCCTATCATTAATCAATGTGGCAACATAAGCATTGAGTTGTTAAGATAAAACATATGTCCGTGTCCCATAAATATCCTTCACAGCGATATAAACACACTTAGGGGTATTACTATTATATGAAGTTGAATTGTACCTGCCTTCTTACTTAGCCAAGAATCCTACATCTCTCTAAGCTTCATTTCTACTTTCCTTTTGATATTAAATGCTGCTTTCTTAGAAATGAATGAAGTATCCTGTGGAGTCCTCATTTTTCAGTGGGCATCTTCTGTATTTCCCCATCATTTTCATAAAATCAGTTTTGATGTTTCAAGTGTTCAGATCAAGATGAGCAAATGTGGTACTGTATACCAAACTTCTGAAAACTCCCTCCTCCTTTTGCAATCCATTGTTGCTGACTGTGTGTTGGCTCAACTTCCCCTCCAATTTAGCAGAAAACTATTTCTGCTCAGAGTCACATTCTAATCTCTTGACATTAATTCTTATGTAAGTCATTTTGAATTGGAGTCACTGCTTTGGTCCAATGTGAATATTTAGTTTGGAGACAATGAATCTGTCATCTCTTCAGCACTGTGCACCAAACATTGCCTTTTTCACTCTTATCAAGTCTGCCTTTTCTTTTTATAAGCCCAGTCTATTATATGTTAATGTTTGCTTTAAAGGTGTATCCAAGAAGTTTTAAAGCATTTAGATAAGCAGAAGACAGCATTGGTTATGAGAAGGTCATGAGATACATGTCTTCAGTAGTAATGACCAGTTGCTATTTCCAATTCCATTCCTCCTAAAGACTCCCTGCCTTATCTCGTAGTCTGAGTCTACTAAATCTTACCCTGACCTTGCATCATAAGTGTGTCTTATTTTGATGCACCGATGAGAAGGGTCTCCAGGTTTTCATAACATTTTTCTTTGACCTCATCAGAATTCATCATAGTGGTGCATAGGCACTGATGATGATGGCATGGTATTTTCCCATAAGTGGCAATTTCACTGTCATGAACCTGTCGTTTACTCATTTTGGTAGACAAATAAGTTTGTTGGCTAGATTACTTTTGATTGCAAACCTTACTCCAGCTTCAAGGCATACCACTTCACTGTAGTCACTCCAGAAACACATATGTTCAGCTCTGATTTCAGTAAGCTGATCTTCATTTATCAGCCATGTTTCACTTCCATCTACTATTTGGATATGATACATGTTCAATTAAGGATGGGTTCCTCATCTTCAGTCACAATCAGACCAGGATTGGGTAAGCAAACTTTTCTAGTCCCTTCCTCATACCAGGTAAGCAGTACCATATTTAAAAGGGCTGCTCAGAAATACAGGGGATTTTTGAATGCTACTGCTGTTTCCAGTGAAACCTGGTCTGCCTGTGAATAGAATTGTTACTAAAGTTCCCAGTGTATCCACACTTGCAGCTTTGTCACTTGCCTTTCACTAGAGGACTTTGAAATAGGAATGGTAAAATGGTATGGATGATGTCTTGATCTGGGTATGAATTAATATCCTCTTCCACTACTATTTCTGCTACTGCTGCTGCTGCTGCTGCTCCTCCTCTTCTTCCTCTTACTCCCTCCTCCTCCTCCTTCTCCTCCTCCTTCTACTACTACTACTACTACTACTACTACTACTACTACTACTACTACTAGCACTACTACTAAAATTATTATTACTACTACTACTTTGAGTACTACTACTGCTACTACTACTACTACTTTGACTACTTCTACTACCACTACTACTACCAGTCCTTCAAATAATGAAGACCAAATAATCAAATGATTGAAAGCATGAATTGTATAATAATGTTTATTATAGTGAGGGGTATACTGTGCAAGACATCCTTCTGACTTGCGTTTACCAGATTTATTCCATCCCGGGGCTTGATTTTTAAGGTACAGGACTATTGGAGATAGTCTGAGTCCTGCAGGAGTATTTTGGCCTTTGATGGTTTCAAATCTTCTTGTATCAGTGAGGCATCATGACACATCAGCAATGCCAAGCAAAACACTAGTCTATACTATGTGATGATATTATACAGCAACTTTGCTTATCCTAACCTATATCTTGATGGGCTAATTGTCAATATGATCTTTCCTCTTAGACCTTCCACCTTTAATTGTGATGGTCTGAAGTACAAAGCTATCTGATCTATATGAAAAGTGAGGCAGAGGTAGATGAAGCCATTGTCTTCACTCTCTCTCTCTCTTTGTGTATCATCATAGTCCAGTGTCAAGACAGAGTCAGGATAACTAGTGATGGTTTTAGATGCAGTGAATGACCTTGGAGTCTTATATATCTAACCAAACTCTTAGTGTTCAGTACCTGCTTCATACAGTTGGAAACACATTGTTCTCATCTGTCTATTTCAACAATGGAAATTATATGCTTGGGTAGGTCCTACCCTAACCCATCAAGGGTTTTGAGACCCTCTCAGTTACCCTCCATCTGAGTTAACCAGCTGTGGCCACAGTACCTGTTACAGCTTTTTGGAGCCACATGTAGGTGAAAGCAATTCTGAAAAAAATACCAGAGGTACTAGTTTCCCTTAAGCAAACCCTACATCCCAGACACAGACATACAAATACATATATGTACACAAACATACATGAATATATATATAAAAATATCTATTTTATTCTTTGATAACAAATTTTAAGAAATATTTTGAAAACAAAAAATTTTTCTCCAATATTTTATTTGTTTTTCCAATTATGTGAAACAGTTGTTTTTTCAGTAATCATATTTTGCAAGGTTTTGAGATTCATATTTTTCTCCCTTCCTCCCTTGACAGAAAGCAATCTAATAATAGACTGAATATACATGCATAGCCATGATAAACATAGATCCATAATTATCATGTTGTGAAAGAAGAATCAAATCAAAACAGGAAAAACATTAGAGAAAAAAATTATATTTTATGTAACTTTTAAAAATTGAGCAAGCTTTGGTCTGCATTTAAACTCTATAGTTCCTTCTCTGGATATGGATGGTATTTTCCATTAAAAGTCTTTTTAGAATTGTCTTTGATTATTATACTGCTGAAATGAACAAGTCCATCATAGTCTATTATCCAATGTTGCTGTTATTGTGTACAATGTTTTTCTGGTTCTACTTACTTCATTCAGAACCAGTTCATCCAAGTCTTTCCAGATTATTTTGAAATCCTGTCTATTGTGATTTCTTATAGAATAGTGTTCCATCACATTCAAATGCCAAGATTTGGAAAACAAGAAAATTTCAATCTGGGATGATGTTTTGAGGATTTTTGCCAATAGCCATTTAAAAAGTAATGGAAGGTGAGGCAGCTAGGTGGGGCAGTGGATAGAGCACCAGCCCTAGAGTCAGGAGTACCTGAGTTCAAATCCAGCCTCAGACACTAAATAATTACCTAGATGTGTGGCCTTGGGCAAGCTACTTAACCCCAATTGCTTTGCAAAAACCTTTAAATAAAAAAAGGAAGGTAAAGGCTGAAAGAATAGCTGACTAAAAAGAATTCAATATTTTTTCTGGTATGCAAATACATATGAGCAGTTATATTCTGAAATATTTTATCATAAAAGGTGAGGATAATACATTTTCATGATTCCAGTCATTTTTACAATTAGTTTATTTACAATTAGTTTTTTCACATGAAAGGTTTTGATAATGGCTTTTATTGAAAATACCATATATTACTATTTAAGAATGAAATAAAAAATATCTTAGAATTGTAAGGAACACCCAAAATTCTTTAGTTTTTTGTCAAATATAAATGTTATTTAGAACATTGTAATATCAATTTCCTTATCATTTGTAAAGCATATTATTTTAGTTACAATGCTAAATGATGACATGCCCTAAATTATACTTCAAAACAATGTTTGTGATTGGTAAAAAAAAACTGATTATCAGTTATATTATTACATACACTTACTGATTTGATTTCAAAATTAATTGTAATTATAAACTTTGAAATTATAGTTTCCCTTGTTTATTGTGTATGTGTAACTCTTTTCTCTAATTTCCCCAAATTTTCCAATCAAACATAGATTCCAGTGCCAGAACATTTCAGAAATCCACTGCTTTCTTTCCATCCACCTATTATACTACTTCAAATCCACATTACCTGACCTATATTACAATAGTCTTTTAATTAGTCTCTTGTCCATTAGTCTCTCTCAGCTCCAGTTCAACCCTCCATAGAGCTGTAAAAATAACTCTAAAGCATAGATCTTGTTCATGTCACTTCTTTATTCAATAATTTCTAATGCCTTCTTATCTCTAGCAATGACTAAATTTTTTTTTTCCATTTAGGACCCTTCACAACCTAACACTAACTTTTTTGTTGTTATTCAGTCATTTTTCAGTCATTTCTCATTGTGACCTTATTTGGAGTTTTCTTGGCAAGATATTGGAATGCTTTAATATTTCCTTTTCTGGATCATTTTACAGATAAAGAAACTGAAATAAATGGGGTTAAGGGATTTTCCCAGAGTCACATAACTGGTTTCTGCAGTTGGATTTGAACTCATGAAAATGAGTCTTCCTGATTCACAGTCCCATGCTCTTTCCACTGCACCATCTAACTGGTTGATCAGATCTAAAATAATCATCTAACCAAAAGTTAACAATAATCAAAGAGGGAAGTACTTACTCTAAGGAGCATATATTTTTCTAAAGTCTATCACAATAAATTAATATCAACGTCAAAAAATTGTTGTATATGGCACAAATGCTACCTATTTTTGCTTATAAGTTACTGTTTAATTATGGTTTGAACATTCTAAATATAATATGCTTAACTAACCAGGAACATTATACCTGGTAAAACAATGAGAATAGTCAATTATTCTAAAATTTAGTCAGATGGTTTGGTAACTTATAAATCTAGTGTTACTGTAGAAATTTCTTGACTTAAGATTTCATAGAAAGTTAAAGACTGGTAAAAGATGAAGCCTCTCATGGAATCACTCAA
Organism: Macrotis lagotis; assembly: GCF_037893015.1. Lineage (NCBI taxonomy): Eukaryota > Metazoa > Chordata > Mammalia > Peramelemorphia > Peramelidae > Macrotis > Macrotis lagotis. The sequence continues at coordinate 674,116,691 of NC_133658.1, read as the reverse complement.
TATCTCCTCAGTCTTTCTTTTGAACAACAAACATTTAATGAGTACATTCTTTTAGATATTCCTATGAGGAGAATTTCCTTGGATCCAATAGAGAAATGTGAAATTTATTGACGTTATTCTTTCTTGATTACAAAAAATAAATCACATGGAAGTTTTCTCAAAGCATTTTATTATTCAGTTATTCTTTAGTTATTATTTAAAATGATCTGTGCTTTACACATTCCTTATTTACCCTGTGTCCTATCTCCAAATATAGATCCATTTACTCCAAATAATGGAATATTTTAATGTGCATAAAGTGCACAAATTATTCTATCAATATTTAAATTACTTCTAATTATAGTTTATTTAAAAGCCTACAGAGAGCTACTATCTTATTCACAAAAATATCCTATTAGAGACAAATAAATTGCACTTTAGTTGTAGACTATTTTTAAGTCACATGTGCCCTAGTACTTAATTTGTGATAAAAATGCCGTTAGGAAATAATATGCAAGTAAGAATTGAAACTTTGACATATTTACCAGTAAGAGAAAAGTGGCATTGAAAGCATAATTAGATTTTCATTCTACTTCTTTTCTTCAAAAATAATGAACATCTATCTTGAATGTTTATAGATGATTGATTTAGCAATTCTTAATGAAATATCTTCTTTGTTTTAGATAAATCATAGATATTTTATGTTGGTGATAAGGCATTATGTTTCATTACTAATATACCATATTTTATCTTAGTAGTATTAATATTTGGGGAAATCCTAAATTCAAATGATTATAAATTTCTTAAGTGTTTCTCTAGCATGTATGCATTATTGAAATTGGCCCAAATTCTATCATCATAAAATGTTGCCCCTTACAAATAGGTAGTGAGTTCTTCACAACCAGGAAATAAAAAGTTTACTCTCAAATCACATTATCAGTTTACTTTCAAACTGATTCTTTTTCCTCTGGAGTAAAGCATTAGTGAATCCATTCACCTGGCAACTTAAAGGCAATTCAGAGTTATTTTCCCTGCAAGAAATTTGTCACACTGATGGTATCTTGCAATATTTGGACATATGAGAAAATGAAAAAGGAAATGATTGCCTTATTGCAGCTGCTCCACAAAATTCTTGATTTTTTTCCTTCTCAAAAAGTTTTGATGTGACCGAAATACCTCCCATAGAGCATTAAATGACTTTCATCCAAAAGTTCAGGATTCAGTGCATTGTCCTATTTTGTTCTGCCAAAGAGGAGGTGAAAATCATGTCTATTTTTCTTTAGAATCAAGCATATCTGGGGACTAACATACAGAAATGGAGTGATTTTACAGAAAAGTTTGAAAATAGCTTAAGGTCTATGGTTAACAATCTAAATAAATAGATCAGACTTGGAAATTGGAGTTTCTATTTTCCCAAGAAATTTTCATTCAAATGTTGAAATAAGAGAAACCTGAAAAACATAAAAGCAGTTTTACATAAGATCAAGTCTCTCTTGATGCTATGCTGTTACTGACAGCTTTACAAATTCTGCTAAGATATTTTTCACTAGATATTTAGTGCTTATACCTTTGTAAATTCTTTAGTGAATAAGTTGTTTCATTTCTTGTAAACTAGTGACTTCTTTGTCTTTATTGATGTTTTTAAATCACAGATGATGTACAATATGACCAATCCCTTCATTTTTCCATAAATAAAAAAAATCTCACTGATTCAAAATAGAAAGGGTATTTGAGAACCCTGGTATCCATTGATTTATAGCTTCCTTAATGAAAATGTTTGCTTAATTTTGCCTGCCTCTATTAGCCAATATAAAGCAAATTTAGAGATGTAATTAGGAAGAACTTTCCTAAAAGGTTGTTATTTCTATGGAATAGAAAGTTTAGAAAACACATCAGCTCTATAGATAGAGAGACAGAAAAATTTATATTTATACATAGATATAAAATAGATATATAAACATAGATTTAGAGAGATTATATAGACATATTTATATAGACATGTCTATATATTCCTTCTATATCTATATATCAATACACAGACTTGAGGGTAGCTAGATATGGGCTGAAATCCTTCCTCTGTCAATGAGAATGATAGAGCATCTCCCACACAAGGTTGTTGTGAGGTTAAAGGTAAAATGACACCCAAAGTGCTTTTCTGGGAAGGTTTCTTCACCCAAAAAACACAATTTCATATCGATAACATCAGAATATAAAAGGTATCTTCCTAAAGAGAATGAGATTACCATGTAAGGAAGAAGAAGACATTTGGATAATACTTTCCTATTTCTAAAAGTAAATTCCTTCTAATGTTGTGAATAATCTTGTGAAGTAGATAGTAAAAAGATTTTTTTTTCCATTTTACACATAATGAACTAAAGTCAAAAATTTGAGGGAGTAGATTTTCTTATCTTATAGATGACAACCATAGCAACAAAAAGCTCAATTAGATTCTAAGAAAACAGACTCTTTATTGTATTTATTGACAAAGGAGAAAAAGGAATAACCAAACCAACCAATAAATGATGCATGATATATAAATGGGTTTTTATAAGACTTTTAAATGCCGAATAATTGAATCTTATAGTCCAGATTTTGATAGTGTTTCAAAATAATATGAGACTTTGTTAAAAATATAAGGCAGCAGAATTAACACACTGCTTATCTTCTTCCTGTGAAATTAATTCCCAACTCATGTTTTATATGAGAACAAATCATTATCAGATTTCCTGTTAAGGCTGAAGAAAGTGATTTTTCCTTCTTTAAATTCCTTAATGTATTTTATCTGAACAAATTCCTTTATACTTAGGATTTATACATGAAAAGAAATGCTGCATGCATCCAATCCAATTCCTTCATTTTACAATTGATGAAAATGAGACCCACAAATTTAAAATATTTGCCCCAAATCAAACAGACAGTAAGCATCAGAAGTAGAATTTAATCCTAGAGCTTCTGACTCCAGAACCAGGACTTTCTTAATAAATTATATCAGTTATATATGCATATTTCCTCCTTTAATTTTAATTTAATAAACAATTATTAAGCTTCTACAATATGTCAGAAAACTCCTAAAGTATTTTTCCTACCATTTCTATCTTCAACTTCCCAGAATGCAGCAGAGTGTCTTCAACAAAATAATGATTATTTAAATGAAATGGAGGAGGGGCAGCTAAGTGGCGCAGTAGATAGAGTACTGGCCCTGGAGTGAGGAGGAACTGAATTCAAATCTGAACTCAGACATTTAATAATTACCTAGCTGCATGACCTTGGGCAAGTCACTTAACCCCATCGACTTGCAAAAAAAACTAAATGGAATGGAGGGAAATAGAGATGGGGGAGAAACTTTTCTATTGCTTGAATCACGATGGAGATGAAAACTAGATCTTTTCCCAGAGTTCAGATTTCCAGTGTAACTTCCATCTTTTTAAGCAGGATTGCTTTTTGTCTAAATCAGACAAAGAAATCAGTCAGTTTCTCTTTTCAAACTTAATTATCATCATGTTTCAAAAATCTATATTTTTTGAAAATTATATGACCTGACCATGGGATATTTTGATAGTCAATGTGGGATAATGAATGCATGTTTGGATTTTGAATCAGAAAAACTAGGCTTGAATGCTATCTTATAAACATGACACTGGGCAGGCATAATGTCTTCAACAAAATAAGGAATAATTATTTAAATGAAATGGAGGAGGTCAGCAAGGTGGCAGAGTGGATAGAGCACTGACTCTCTCAACATTAGGGTTTTTTTTTTGTTTGTTTCTTTGTTTCTTTTGTTTTATATTGTTTCATTTTTACATGGAAGAAGGAGGCAAGATGGCAGAGAAAAGCAAAAACTTCCTTGAGTTCTCCCTTTTCCTTTAGAAACAATTTTAAATCAAGCCTCAAAATGAACCCATAAAATAATAAAAAAATTTTTCAATTTAAGATAACTTAGAAGGACTTCAAGAAGGGTCTGTCTCACTTAGGTAAAAGGCAGACTGTGTTCAAAAACTAGCATTACAATCTGCTGCAGCACATCTCCGCAACCAGGGACCCTAATTTCTGGCTCAGCAGGCCAGCTGTGAGGTGTCCAACCCCAGTGTGGGGGGAAAATTGCTAGTCCATGTACCCTTGAGCAACAGGTGTGAGTAGGCTGGCCTCCAGTCCACTCGGCAAGCCACAAGTACCCAAGCCCTGGAACAGAAAGTCAGGGACCCAGGAAGCATGGGAGATACTCCTCTACCCCAGGAGGAAAAATGAAAAAAATGAGCAAAAAACAAAAAAAAACAAAAAACAAATAAAGCCCTGACCACAGAAAACTGCTGTGGCAACAGGGAAGGTCAAAACACAAGCATAGAAAAGAATAAAATTGTCAAAATGTCTATATGTTAAGTCTCAAAGGGAAATATGGATTTTTCTGAAGCCCCAAAGACTTCTTGAAATTAAACAAAAGATTGGAAAAATAAAGTAAGTGGTATATGAGCTTACTGCCTCAGTAGTGCAGGGACTCTCCTCACAGTTCCAGGGCAGGAAAGAGTGCCCTGGAAGGATTATATAAAGAAAGCAGTGGCAGAGCACTGGCAAAAATGTCGTAATAACCTCTCATAAGAACTGGGAAAAATTGAAAACTTGTGGAGCTAGAAGTATTTCTGAAACAATTACAAAACAATTACAAAACAATTACAAAAACAATTACAAAAACCCTTAAAAGTTGGGACAGTGTGGGGCAGCTAGGTGGCACAGTGGATAGAGTACTAGCTCTAGAGTCAGAGGACCTGAGTTCAAATTCATCCTCAGACTCTTAATAATTGCCTAGCTGTGTGAGCTTGGGCAAGTCACTTAACCTCATTGCCATAAATATTTTTTTTTAAAGAATCAATAGACTACCTGAAAAACAATTCTTAAAAAAAGTTGGGACTGTGTATCCTCCACCCTGGAAATAGAACTCCTCCTTAATGAAGAGTCAAAATCAAGCCATAGATAGGGAAATGAACAAGCAACATTAAGGCAAAAGATCTTGAATTAAAACCAAGAATCAACTACCCAACAAAATTGACCATACACTTTCATGGAGAAAAGATGGATATTCAATGACTTAATAGATTTGCAACCCTTCCCGAGGAAAGGACCAAGAACTCAACAGAAAATTTGATCTCCAAATACTATACTTAAGTGAAATATAAAAAGGGTAAGTGAAAAGGCAAATTAAACAGAACTTAATGATGTTGCACTGCTTATATTCCTACTGGGGAAAATGATATCAATAACTCATGTGAGTTTTATCATTTTAGGGTAGTTAGAAAGAGAATATGGACAAGTTTCAGATCAGAAGGAATAATGTATTTAAAAAATGTTTTTGCAATGGAGTGCAAAAGAGGGGAGTTAAAGGGGTGAGTCTTATTTTCGTTGAATTGGCTTAGAATAAAATACACAATTGAGTATAAAAATCTATCCTCATCTTAGAGGGGAAAAGGAGAAATGGCTGGGATAAAGGGGTGAGGTTATAGAAAGGAAGGGAAGATTGTGGGAGGGGGTAGTCAGATGCAAAACACCTTTGAGAAGGGACAGGATGAAAGGAGAGAGAGAATAGAATATAGGCAATGAAACAGGATGGAGGGAAATACAGTTAGCAATTGTAACTATAGGAAAAAATATTGAAACATTTCTCTGACAAAGACCTCATTTCTCAAACATAGAGAACTGAGTCAAATTCATAAAAAATAAGAGCCATTCACCAAAAAATACTCAAGAAGTATGCACAGTTTTCAGATGAGATTATCAACGCAAACCATTTAAATCATTTTTTAAAAATATTCTAACTCACTATTGATAGTAGAATTCAGATTGGGACAGTTTTGAGGTACTACCTTATACCTATTGAATTTGCTAATAGGACAAAAGGAGAAAATGACAAATGTTGGAAGGAATGTAGAGAATTTGAGACATTGATGCACTCTTGAAGGAGTTACGAAATGATTCAACAATTCTGAGGAGCAGTTTGAAACTATGCCCAAAGGATTATAAAATCATGTCTACCCTTTAGTCTAGTGGTGCTACTGCTATGTCTACATAACAGGAGAGATGAAATATGGGAAGAAAAGAACCTATATGTGTAGGAATATTTACAGCAGTTCCTTTCTGGTGGCAGAGAACTGGAGATTGAGTTTGAGGAAGGGCTAAACAAAGTGTGTTATGTTATTAAGAAGAAATACTGGGGCAGCTAGGTGGTGTAGTGGATAGAGCACCAAACTTGGAGTCAGGAGTACCTGGGTTCAAATCCAGTCTCAGACACTTAATAATTACCTAGCTGTGTGGCCTTGGACAAGCCACTTATCCCCATTTGCCTTGCAAAAACCTAAAAAAAAAGAATAAATACTATAGAAATGTACTAGATAAACCCAGACACCAGCTTCTGGGACAAGAATTCAAATTGTGACAAAAACTGCAGAGGAAACTAGAAAATACTATGGCAGAATCTAGGCCTAGACCAATATCTCACACCCTTTACTAATAAAGATGGGTATATACTTTAGACATAAAGAATATTAACATAAGAATATTAACATAAACAAATTAGGAGAACAATGCTCAGCTTGCCTATAAGAGCAATAGAAAAAGGAAGGAAGACATTATGATGAAAGAAGATGTAGAGAACATTATACAATGAAAATAAACAATATTGATTTCATTAATTTGAAAAGTTTTTACACAAAAGTGATGAAACCAAGATTATAAAACGTGTTTTACAGCCAGAGTTTCTAATAAAGACCCTATTACTAAAATATATAGAGAACTCAATCAAATTTATAAGACTACAAATTATCCCCTAAAGGATGATTAAAGGACATAAAAAGTCAGTTTTCATGTGAATCAATTAAAGCTATCTATAGTCATGTGGAAAAATAATGAATAATTCATTATTAGAGAAATACAAAATGAAGCAACTCTGAATATCACATCACACCTATCAGACTGACTAATATCATAAGAAAAAATGATAAATGCTAACTGTCTTGTAAAATTGACACACTATTGCATTGTTGCTGGAGTTCTGTACAGCTCCAACTGTTCTAGAGAGCAGTTTGGAACTATGTTCAAAGGACTATAAATCTGTGCAAACCCTTTGATCTAGCAACATCACTACCAGGTCTGTGTTCCAAAGATATCATTAAAAAGGGAAAGGCACCTATTTGTACAAAAATAGTTCTAGAAGATCTTTTCATGGTGGAAAAGAATTGGGAATTGTGGGGTTCTCTATCAGTTGGGGAATTGTTGAACAAGTTTTGATATAATAATATAATGGAATACTATTATTCTGTAAGAAATGATGAGCAGTTGGATTTCAGAAAAACCTGGAAAGACTTACATGAACTAATGCTGAGTAAAGTGCACAGAACAAGTAGAACATGGTACATAGCAGAGGAACACTGTTTGATGATCAATCATCATGCAATTAGCTCTTCTCAGCAAAACAATGATCTAGTACAATTTCAGAGGACTCATGATGAAAAATGATATGCACATTCATTAGAAGAACCATGAAGTCTTTTTTTTTTAGGTTTTTGCAAGGCAATGGAGTTAAGTGGCTTGCCCAAGGCCACACAGCTAGGTCATTATTAAATGTCTGAGACCGGATTTGAACTCAGGTACTCCTAACTCCAGGGCCGGTGCTTTATCCACTGTGCCACCTAGCTGCGCCCCATGAAGTCTTAATTCAGATTTAAACATACTATTTTTCACTTTGTAAAACTTTTTTATTTTTTTTCTCATGGCTTTTGCCTTTTGCTCTGATTCCTATTTCACAGTATGACTAATATGAAAATATGTTTAATATGATTGATTGTACATGTACAACCTGTCTTAGGAGAGAGGGAGAAAAATTTGGAACTCAAAATCTTATAAAAATGAATGTTGAAAACTATCTACATGCACTTGAATAAACTAAAATATTAAGTACAAAAATTATAAAATAAAAATAATAATACTATAAATAACTTTTATGTCAAGATATATAGGTATATATCAGTTATTATTGTTCATAACACGAATCTATATAACAATATTATGAGATAAGGAGCCATCTTTTAACAACAAAAAGTTTATCCTTTTGCTTAGTATTCAGATATATAATTTAATCATTCATTAATCCATTCCACAAATATTTGAGTGCTTACTATGTGTAAGGCATTTTTGTCATTTAATCCTCAGCAATTAGTATAGTGCATGTCATGAAGTAAGCCCTTATGAGATGCTTATTGAATTTAACTTTGATAAGTTCCATGAAACATATAAAGAAGAATATGACAGGTTGCCCTATTTTTCCTTATCAATTTTTTTAAATGTTTCCAAATCCACTTTGAGAGGCATTGTGTTATAACTTAAAGGAAATCAGTTTTAAAGATAGGAAGACTTGTTTTTTTTTTAAATTCTGCCTCTTGGTCATATTGGTTTTGTGACTCTGAACAAGACTCTTAATCTCTCTATATCTTGGTAACTCATTGCTAACTGGTACAGACTATGATTGTGAGGTATAGAACACCTCATCTGATACAAAATAGTTGCTACCTGGAAAGAGGTTCATCACCTAATGAAATAATTGGTCTGGATCAAAATAAAATATATCCAAGTCTAAAATGTCAATAGATGTTTCTTTTGCAGAATTTGGGGGAGTAAAGGGAAAAATAAAAAAAAATTGGCACATATTTATAATCTCTTAGAACACCATTACTCACAAGCATATATATTTCAGTCAGTTGAAAAAAGGATGTAGTATTTCAAAGAGACTTTAACTTATATTTGAGTGAAGGACATTATTTGGTGGAGTAGAACAGTCACATCAAGAAATAACCAGATGGACAAAAAACATCAAAGCAGTTCTATTCATGTTTTATGTAACTCAGATATAAAATTCAAAATTTCCAAGAGACTTTATAATCTAGTAGACTCTTCTCATCTCTGTATAGGGCTTTAAAGAACAATTTATAACTCTTCAGAGAACTGCAGGGAACTAAATTATCTCTGGCATTTTACAGCTTACATTTTATTTGCATAAAACTGTTGATTTTGAAAGGATTAAATTTTGTTCGACACCCAAAGGGCAATGCTTATTATGTCTATGAAATCTGGAGCAGTACTGGAGCAATTCCAAGTAGTAGCTACCAGGTGATAATCAGCACTGAGTCTATCCTTTGCCTATTCTCCACACAGGTTCCTTACTACCTCCACCTCTCTCTCTCTCTCTCTCTCTCTCTCTCTCTCTCTCTCTCTCTCTCTCTCTCTCTGAATTTATAAAGCAAGGAATTTTTTCATACTTTAGATCATCTAACAATTTAGTGGTCCCAAATTCACACACAGTATAATTGTAGGATCTATGTATAGTCATATCCAGTCAGAATTATGCAATTGTTGGGTGAATTAGAATTGTGCAGATGGTCAATTCAGATAACTGAGGCCAAGTAATGGATTTTTTTTATTCCAAGTACTCCATAATTATCCGTTCTTCATTTTGTAATGATTTCTGGACACCTGGCATAAGGGAAGCCTCTCATGCAGTTTGAAAGGCATAAAGTGTTATCTAATAATTGTTGTGGCATTATAAAAATGAATTCATTGTGAGCCTTTGGGAAATCATGTGGTCTCTCTACTTAGTATTTTCATTTATAAATCACTAATGTGAGACAAGAATTTTATATTAATTTTTATTATAACTCTGATATTAAAGAGTAAATAGGTCATTTGCATGTACATAATAGGTGAAAGTGGTGCTTTTTCATGAAATTGTAAGTCTTTCCTGTCTTCCTTTAATAATATCAACTTGTAGGTTTTGGAGATACGTTGCTTGCTTGACTTACTTTCTAGTCATGGAAATATCAAATTTTAGCAACAGTTTTCTGGAATTATAGTTGGTCATTACACTTCTCATAGTTACCAAAATCTTTCAGTTCAGAATGACTACACAAGTTCATATGACATCAATGTTCTTGTTTTTTCATAGCTTTTCCAGCAATGGAGTTTTACCATTCTTATATTTCTTAAGCAAAATTTCAGTTTCTTCAATTTGTATTTCTTCTCTTATTGACAATTTGGAGGATTTATTGGTAGCATGGTTTTTCCTTTTGAAAATTGTCTCAATTTTTATTCCTTCACTATTTTATAAAGCTTTTGAAAGCAAAAGATTATTATATATTAGCTAACATCTTTATGAGAAGATACTTTGGTTTTTTAATCTCTTTTAGAACAGTTATAGTTGGAAAAAGAAGTAGAACAGTACCAAAAGTTCAAAGGGCTGTTAGATATGATTTTGATTTCTTTCTCTTCTCTCAGAAAAGATAAAACCATGACTTAGTGGATAAAGCACCGGCCTTGGAGTCAGGAGTACCTGGGTTCAAATCCGGTCTCAGACACTTAATAATTACCTAGCTGTGTGGCCTTGGGCAAGCCACTTAACCCCATTTGCCTTGCAAAAAAAGAACAAAAAAACAACAAAAAAAAGATAAAACCACGAAGGTACAACCAAAAACTGGGCAAAGAAGGTTTAAAATATTCATAACTAATAGAAAAAAATCAAAGAGATTGTTCATCAATGTTGTTTAATAATAATTTTTGCTACATTCTGCATGATCATATCAGTCAGAAACAGATTAATGATTAATTATGTCCTTTTCTTTGACATATTGATGAAATATAAATTTGAAAGAGAGCAAGTATCTGCCTTCAGGTTATCCTATTTAAAAAAAAAAACAGAAAAGAAAACTATAGTTCCCTCTCATAGGATTTCATCCTAGAGCTCAATGGAAAAAATGATTTAAGAACAAATGGAGATTGTTAGTGCTTATATTTGACTAGAGAAAGCTGTTCAGAGTGAAAAAGTTGAAGTAAGTTTTCCTCATCCAAAATTTTGTAATCTGAAGAACATAGAGGTCTGTGTAGACAAAAGCAATAATATTTTCCCTTTTAGTGAATTAAATAATGCATTTTTAATAGATTTCCATTTCAGTTTAAGTAGACAGTCATATAAAACCCATATGTTATGTATGGGCAATGCCAACCAAAAGATAAATAGCATTATTCCTTTCACTGACTCTTAAAGATAAGGAAAGAATAACAGATTAGTGAATTTTGGTCCTCTGCCACATACACACACACACATACACACACACACACACACACACACACACGCAGAGACACAGACGACACACAAACAAATAAAAAACCTAGGTAATATAAGTAGTTGACTGGTTTTGAACCCACCTTGACCATATGTTTTATGTATGTGTATATTTATGTATATATGTGTATATGTATATATATATATATATATTTACATATATATATATATATATATATATATATTCAATATAAATTTCTATGAGATACTGCTGACATTCTGAAGCTCTCTTTCCCCCATAGAGTTTTCTCTTCTTTAGGAACTGAGTTTCTTATGGACCTTGATAGATTGAAAACTTTATACTGTCTTTTAACCTAAATTTTAAGTCCTTGATTTTCTTTCCATAACAAATCTAGAGCACAGTATTGGCCTATGATCACTAAAAAGTATTCTGAAGCTAAAAGAAGATTCAGGATGAATACTAATATATTTTTGAAGAACTGGATTATATCAGAAATTTATAGATTGCTAGAGCTAGCAAGAGATCGTTTAGTCCAAAGCTCTCTGTTTAGATAATATCAAATTATTAGGCATATCCCAATCTCATAGAGATTCAATTATCACTGTGCTCCTAAATTCTCTGTAGCCTTTCTGAGCCAAATATCTGACACACTATTTGATATTTTTCAATTCTGCCACTCTGACCAATTGAAATCATCAATGAAAGCAGCATTGCAGGTGCTATAGTTAAGAATTACTAAGTCCAGGGCCAGCTAGGTGGTGCAGTGGATAGAGCATCAGCCCTGGAGTCAGGAGGACCTCAGTTTAAATATGACCTCAGACACTTAATAATTGCCTAGCTGTGTAACCTTAGGCAAGTCATTTAACCCCATTGCCATAAATAAAAAAAAATTTTAAATAGAATTACTAAATCCAGTTGAAGCACCATTTTCAACTCTGAATTACTCAATTACCTGAACCTCAGTAGGTTCCTGTATTCTTATCCCCCCTCTCTAGTCTATTTAAAATGAAACCATGGTGTCTTTTATTTTAAAAAAGTCTAAGTATTTATTTTATTGTCTTCTCTAATCCTCTGAGGTCAATGGGCTAACGTTAAACCACAAAGAGATATCACTTCCCAAAGATGTGGCAAATGAGAGCCAAATACTCAAGAGAGGAAATTATTTTGTTAAAGTTCATAAATTGTAAACCCTGGATCTAAAATTTTTAACTATAAAACCAATTCTTTTCTTATGTGCCCAGAGACACTGTGCTATATCATTAACATAAATAAATCACTGATGATGATTTAACAGTAAATTAAGAAAAGGACACATAAAGAAACCGTACATGAAAACACTTGCAGAAGTGCAACTATTTAAAAATCTCATTTTTTTACATGTGAATGAATATAAAACTAATATCCTAATAGCTATAATTTTTACTAATTAAAATTAGTACAAAATATAAGGCACATTCCAATCTCTAACAAAAAAAGTTAAAAAAATGAATGCCATTATAGCCCCATGAAAGCTATGTTGATTACATTTTACTGGGTATTGACAACTAATCTGCTTAATTTTTTACTTTTTAGTTGGATAAATGTGAGCGTGAATCCTGTTGAGACCTAAATTTTACAGTATGATATAGTATTATTTTAAGCACCATGGAATTAAAAACAGGAGGAGATCAAAAGAAATTAGGGAGAAAAATGTCTATAGGGCTGTAGACATATTCACCAAACTGAAGAAAAAGTTGTTTTACTTAAAATGATAAACAGTATCTCTCTAAAACCATTAGCAAATATTATATGTAATGGAATAAACTAGAGACATTCCCAATAAGATCAGGGATGAAACAAGAATGCCTATTAATCAATATTGTATTAGAAATATTAGCTTTAGCAAAAAAAGAATTGAAAAGAATATTGAATGAATTTTCTTCATGAAATAAAACTATTAATCTTTGCCAAGGAAATAATGATATAGAGAACCCTAGAAAATCAATTAAAAAACTACTTGAAACAATTTGCAACTTTAATAAAGTAGCAGAATATAAAATAAACCCACATAAATCATCAGCATCTCAATATATTACCAACAGATCTCAACATCAAGAGATAGAAAGAGAAATCCAATTTAAAGCAACTGTATACAACATACTTGGGAAACTATCTCCCAAGACAAACCCAGAAACTATATGCATACATTTACAAAACACCTTTTTACACAGTCAGACCTAGGCAATTGAAAAAAATGGCAATTGCTCATGGTTAAGCCCAGCAAATTAAAAAAAAATGACAAATTTATCAAAATTAAATTACTTATTCAATGTCATACCAATAAAACTACCAAAAATTATCATCTGGAGGAGAAAAAGGTCGAGAATATCAAGGGAATTATTGGGAAAAAAATCAAAAGGAAGGTTGTACCAGATCTAAAAACTATCTTATAAAGCAGTAGTATCAAAACTGGTACTGGCTAGGAAAGAGAAGTGAATTAATGGAATAGATTAGGTACCAAAGAAACAATAGTAAATGACTATGACTATCTACTGTTTGAAAAACCCAAAGATTCCACCTTATGGGCTGAGAACTCATGATTTCACAAAGTACTGCTGGAAAAAATGAAGATAGGAAGGCAAAAACTAGTCATACGCTTTCATCCTACACTCAATACCAAAATAACATCAAAACTGGGTACAGGATTTAGACATAAAGGGTGATACTATAAACCAATTACAAATAGTCTATTTGTTAGATCTTTGGAATGCGGATAAATTTATAATAAAGAGATAGAGAACCTAAATGGATAATTTGACTATATTTAATTAAAAAGTTTTTACACAGATAAAATGAATTCAGTCAAGATTAGAAGGAAAGCAGAAACCTGAGAAACAATTTTCACATATAGTGCTTATGATAAAGGACTCATTTCCAAAATATTTAGAAAATTGAGACAAATTTATAGGAATTCAAGTCATTCCTCAATCAATAAATTTTCAAAGTATAAGAACATAAGAACAGGCAGTTTACAGATGAAATTTCATATCTATAGCCATATGAAAAAAATGTTCCAAGTCATTAGTAATTAGCAAAAGGCAAATTAAAACAACTCTAAGTTACCACCTCACACCCATCAGATTGGCTAAATTGTCAAAAAAAAAAAAAAAGGAAAAGGATCAATGTTGGAGAAGATATGAGTAAACCTGTACACTAAGACAATGTTGGTGGCATTCTGAACTGATCTAACTTCTCTGGAGAACAATTTGGAACTATGTCCACTGGGAAATTAGATTGTGCATAACCTTTGGTCCAGCAAAAACACTATTAGGTATATGTTCCAAAGAGATAATAAAAAGGGTAAAGTATCCATATGTACAAAAATATTTACAAGTTTTTATAGTAGCAAAGAAATGGAAATTGAGGGGATTCCCATGAATTTGTGAATGGCTGAACAAGTTATGCTATATGAATATTATAGAGTACTATTTTTCTGTAAGAAACCATAAGCAGCCAGACTTCAGAAAAAGCATGAAAAGATTTTCAGAACTGATGTTGAGTGAAATGAGCAAAAACCAAAAGAACATTGTACACATTAACAGCAATATTCTGAAATGATCAGCTATGTTTGATATAATTCCTCTCAGCCATTCAATGATCAAAAACAATTCTGAGAGACCTTTTTAAGGAAAATGCCATCCACATCCAGAGCAAAATCTCTGGATTCTAAATGTGAAGCAAAGCATACTTATTTTTCATTTTTCAAACTTTTATTATGTTTTTTTTCTCATGTTTTCCCCTCTTAGTTCTAATACTTCTTTCACACATTGTCTAATACAAAAGTATGTTAAAAAGATTTTATATGTACAACCTATATCAGATTATTTGCTGACAGGGGGAGGGGATAGGAAGGGAGACAGGTGAAAAAATATGGAATACAAAATATTGCAAAAGGATGAACATTGAAAACTATCTTTGTATGTAATTGGAAAATTGACTAATTTTTAAAATTAAATATAGCACATTTATTTGTTGATCTTTCAACTTACCAACTTTGACAGTATAATTCCTATATCTGAAACTCATGGCAACAGGTATGTAATGCCTGGAAAACTTTTGTTCTAACTTAAACTACATTCTACTTACTTTATTCAATACTTAAAGTCATTTTTCCCCCCAGCAAGTCTCTTTGACTAATTTTGATAATTACACAATTATAATTATCAAATTAATATTTCAGCACAAATATTTTTACTGATTAAGTTTTACTACCTACTGTTAAGGTATATAGTTCTTTTATTAATGAAGAGAAATATAAATTCCAGTGAAAGGTATCAGGCAACTGAGAAACTTTATTTTGATTTTAGAAAACAATAACTAATGAATACAATTTTTTAAATGACACTTAAAAAGATCCTAAGCAAGGTAAACAAGGCAAAGTAATTTTAGGATATACAAAGAAAAAACTGGTATTTTTCACACAGAGCAGAAAAAATCTTCTTTAGAGCAAGAATATTCTTTTCAAACAGATTAATAAAAACCAAAATTGAATGGAAGTAAATCATAAAAAATAGAAATAATTCATATCCTTAATCATCCAAGATGACTAACCTCTAAGAACTGAAGGATTCACTGTGTTTTTTTCTTTCATTTCATATACCATGCTAATAATCCCTCTGGGTTCTGGATCTCTGCTGAGCAATTTGCTCGAGAGTTTCCTAATATTTCCTGTCTAGTGTTTTGTGGAGCAATAACAACAACAACAAAATCAAATCAAAGACTATAGTTAATAATATTTACTTCACTTCTAAACAATCTGATTGTATTTGAATATTTTTCACATGTATATGTGCATACATATATGCATATATACATATACTTATAGCAGGTGGTCTTCATGAATTTTTTATGATCAAGAAAATTAAAACTTATAGAACAAATGACTTTTTAAAGAATAACTGAAAGAACATTATCATTTCATAAACAGGGATACTTTGGGAAATTGGTGGTGTAAAAGAGAAGAGTCAAATTTTCTTTTGCACCTTACCTTGAACATCAGAATTATTCCTAAGGAAAAATTAAATAAAAACATACTACCACTAACTAATAATATTTTATATTTATATGACATTTTATTTCCTAAGTGCATTACAAATAAACATCTTACTTGAAACTCATAAAAATTTAAAACATGTAAGCTGATAGTATTCTACCTAATAAAAAGTAAAAATAAAAAAAAAAGAAATAGAAGGGGGTGGCTAGGTGGCGTCGTGGATAAAGCCACCAGCCTTGTAGTCAGGAGTACCTGAATTCAAATCCGGTCTCAGACACTTAATAATTACCTAGCTGTGTGGCCTTGGGCAAGCTACTTAACCCCATTTGCCTTGCAAAAACCTAAAAAAAAGAAAAGGAAAGAGAAGCTCTTCAGTCGTGTTTTTCAATCATGTCCAGCTCTTTGTGAATCCATTTGAGTTTTTCTTGGCAAAGATACTGGAGTGGTTTGGCCATTTTTTTCTCTAGTTTTTTTTTTTTTTTTCTTTTTTAACAGATGACAGAAGTGAGGTAAACATGGTTAAGTGACTTGCCAATAATTGTCACCCAGTTAATAAATGTCTGAGGTCAGATTTGAACTCAAGAAGATGAGTCTTTCTAATGCAGCATTGTGACACCTAGATACCCCAAAAAAGACTACATAACTCATCTACCTAAGGATACAAAGAAAGTAAATAAGTGATTTCAGCCCAGAATTCATGTCTTTGGACTTTTTCTAGCAGGTTTTCTTTCTCCTTTACAAAATTGCTTTATATATACATTACATACACAGGAGACTGTCATTGAAATCTCATTTCTATGGTTGAAATAATATTTCTACTTAGAAATGTTAAAATAGGTCATTTAGCCAGAATTTAAAAAAAAGTTATTTAATGCTAAATATTTTATTTTAATCCAAAAAGCATGATGGTATTGACTTAAGTAGTTCAAAATAAACTAAACAAAAAAAACTTGGGAGAGAATTTTTCTTCGCTAAGGTCCACGGATGCCCTTTACAAATTTTGGAAACCATAAAAAACAGGCTAAGCTGCAGTCTTTACAAATCTGTAATATACAAATAATATACATTTTTGGACTAATGACCTAAATATAGACATCCACATCTTCACCTTTTATAGTACAATACAAGTAGGGGAATTATTTTCTTCAAATATCCTGATTCTCTTCCTTCTGCTACCATGTATATAATAAGAAGTCTCCCTATGTCTTCCCACCCATTTCACTTAACCCATTTTCCAAAAAGACCCCAACCTAAGTAGAGTCCACAGTAAACCTATCATGGAATTTTCTTCAAGCCAGTACTAAAATGATGTTTTTGTTATTATCCAAACTTGAATTTTAAGCACAGTCATTAGGAAGGAAACAAAATGAAGAGGTAACTTTAAAGATTCTGAGCTATGGGCTCCAGAACAGATGTCTTAAAACTGTGAAGAACTAAAGGGAAAGTTGAGCCCAAGTTTTCAAAGTTTGAACACAATAATGCAAGAATTCTTTAGTCAAAAAGTCTTTTTTCAAAGTAGCCACACATGATTACAAAAAGATGTCCAGGATCTAACTTTGATATATCCAGTGTAGTAAATGAAAGACTTCTTTTTTCCTGGTTAACAGAATGAGAAAAGGGAAAGAATAAGACATGAAACCTAGAAAATGAGAATGGGAGAAGAGGACAAATCAAGTCAGTTATATCTCCCAAGTCATCAGACTTTGCCAAAGTTTATGTCCATTATTGTTATTGTCTTTTTTGTGATTTCAATATTATTATGCTCTTTCACTTTTATATTTGCTTGTCTCATTCCAAGATTTTTGGTACCAAAGATATTAAAAGGTGAATATAGTTTTAAATTAAAGTATAAAAAAGATGAAAATGAGCATAATGAGTATCTCTTAAAGTTCACAAAAATAGTTTTCTGAAAATAGGAACATATCAAAATTCTCCTTCACAATTTTATTTTTATTGCAAAGAATTTGATGATTTTTTATATGTATAGCAGACAAGCTGGAATAAAATGTCAAAAATTTAAGGCAAATAGAATTAAGGTTCCTTATGCTTCACTTGGTAGTACTCATATACTGAAGATGTGTTCAACTTATCAATCAGCAAATCTTTATTAAGCACATACTAGATGTTGAGCACTGAGCTGGGATCAAAGCAGACTTTTTAAAATGAAACCATCCCTGCATACCAGTACTATACATACACACACACACAGACACACAGACACACAAACACACAGACACACAGACACACACACATCAAGAAAAAGAAGAGAAAATTCATATAAAAAACTTATGTTTTCCACACAAGTGGGCCTGATTTATAAATTTACCAAAAAAATGGGATCCTAGACTTAAAGTCTTTCCTTGTTTTGTACATTTGTGCCTGTTTAAAGAACAAATTATTGTTTGCTATCTTGAATTACCAGAGGCTATTCTAAAATTTTAAGTTTTATGTAAAAAAGGATTTATCTTGTTTTTTCCCTACTAACTCTCCCTTCATTCTGTATCCTAATTGCTGCAGCAGGTTCCCATCTCCAGTTTTTAGAAAATATTACCATTAATAATAGCATAATTCAATTTAAAGAACTAAAATAAAAATGTGACAGTTAAAGAAAATGGGGGGGGAGCCAAGATGGCAACAGGAGAAGAGCTTCTCCTATGTGTTCTGTCTATAATATTTCAAAAATCATAAAATTATGACACTAACTAAATTTGCAAGAGACAGAAACCACAGAGGGATCCAGTGAGGCAATTCTCCTGCCCAAGGTAACCTGGAAAATAGTGGAAAGGCTCCGCTCCACGGGGTTAGAGGGTCTGCCCACCAGAGTAAAGGAAGTTCAGCCTCCCAGAGGCAGCCGCAGTATGCCTGGATGCTGTGGCTTACAGCAGCACCAGGCAAAACTTAGAAGATCAGTGGGGGGACCCCTGCCAGAGCAAGCACCTGAAGCCCAGCCCTCAGGGCACTCAGCAAGCAGCAGTGGCTACTGCAGCCCAGATACAAGAAACAGAAGCAGGCAGAGCCAGTAAACTGGAGCCCTCAGGCAACTAAACCTTGAGTGCTCAGCCTACCAAATGTAGGGGAGTGGAAAGAGACTTCCAAGGTCTGTCCCCTGTGCCTGGAATCGGACTCTGGGGCTCTGACCACATTCAGATCCTGATCACAGTCTAGGCCCCCCATAGAAAAACGGACCCCCCACCTCAGCCCCACGGCAGAGTGGTATGCTTGTGGTCATTCACAGACCAGGAGGGAAGACAGAGATTCACACACTGACATCCTTGGGGGGGGGGAATGTCTCAATAATACTCCAAAGTTCAGGAAGCACCCCAAAACAAGGCACAGGCTGGGAAAATGTGTAAACAGATAAAAAAGAGGAACACCATTGAGAAATACATTGTCTATGATACCAAGAAGTATCAAAATACTTAACCTGAAGATGAAGAAGTACAAGCTCCTGCATCTAAAGACTCCAAGAAAAATGGAAATTGAGCTCAGGCTATGACAGAGCTCAAAAAAAAATTGAAAATCAAGTAAGGGAAGTAGAAGAAAAATTGGGAAAAGAAATGAGAGAGATGCAGGAAAAAAAAAACACGAAATAGAAGTCAGCAGCTTAGTCAAGGAGATCCGAAGAAATTCTAAAGAAAATAACATGTTAAAAACCAGTATAAGTCAAATGGATAAAACTGTTCAAAAAGTTATTGAGGAGAAGAATGCTTTAAAAAGCATAATTGGCCAGATGTAAAAAGAGATAAGAAAGCTCTCTGAGGAAAACCAATCCTTCAGATGCAGAATGGAGCTGAAGGAAGCTGTTGAATTTATGAGATGCCAAGACACAATAGTTCAACACCAAAAGAATGAAAAATTAGAAGAATCCGTGTAACATCTCATTGAAAAAAACAACTGATCAGGAACATAGATTCAGGAAAGATAATTTTAAAATTATTGGAATACCTGAAAGTCATGATCAGGAAAAGAGCCCTGACCTCATTTTTAAAGAATTCATACAGGAAAATTGCCCAGATATCCTAGAAGCAGAGGGCAAAAATAGAAATTGAGATAATTCACCGATCTCCCCTGGAAAGAGATCCAAACAAACCCAACAACCCCCAGGAATATTATAACCAAGTTCCAGAACTCCCAAGTGAAAAAGAAAATATTACAATCAGCCAGAAGAAGACAATTCAAATATTGTGGAGCTGCACTCAGGATCATAATGGACTTAGCAACAAGTGCATTAAGGACTCATAGGGCTTGAAATATAATATTCTGGAAGGCAAAAGAGCTCAGAATGCAACCAAGAATCAACTACCCAGCAAAACTGAATGTCCTCTTTCAATGGAAAAGATGGATTTTTCAATGAACCAGGAGAATTTCAATTGTTCCTGTTGAAACAACCAGAGATGAACAGAAAGTCTGATCTTCAAATACAGGACTCAGGTGAAGCATAGAGAGTGGAGGAGAAGGGTAAAATATGAGGGACTTAATGATGTTGAACTGCATGTATTCCTGAATATGAAAATGATACTGATAATACTCATATGAAACGTCTCATTTATTAGAGCAGGTAGAAGAAGCTTTTATAGATGAAGCAGAGGAGAAAACTGAATTTGAAGATATATTGTGGTGTAAAAATGGAGTCAATAGAAAAAGAGGAATGTAATGGGAGTAAGAGAAAGGAGAGTAGGAATAGGCTAAAATATTTCATGTAAAATATTTTTTTATTGCAATGAGCTATTGCAATGATATGGAAGTGGGGAAGGTGAGGAGGAATGAGAGAACCTTCACTCTTATAGAGGAAATATCATATATAATACTCAATGGAGTGTAGATATCTAGAGTACAAAGGAGAGAAGGGGGCAGGGGGAAGTGGGGGAATGTGAGGGATGGAGAAAAGGGTGGACTGTGAGGGAGAGTGGTCAGAAAAAACATTTTCTTTTTTACTTCTTGCAAGGGACTGGGATTGGATGGTCTGTCCAAGACCACAGGGCCAGGTGGTTGCTGGACCTTAGTGGTGGTATGTGTTTTCTGGGCCTCTTGGCCCCAGGGCCAGTGATCAGTCTGCTGCCCACTCAGCTACCCTACAGCACATTTAAGAAGAGGGGCAGAGTGAAAGGAGAGAGAAAATATAGTATATGGTAGTGGGGAGGTATGAATGGAGGGAGTTGTGATCAACAATGGCCACAGTGGAAAAATATGGGAGTAGCTTTTGTGATGGACTTATAAAGAATGTGATCCACCTGCCTCAGAGCTGGTGGTATTGGAACACAGACTGAAGCATATTTTTTTAATTTTTTTCTCTTTCCTTTACTTTATTGCTCCTAAGGGTCTATATTTGTGGGGGGGGCAGGGTATTATATTTACACTTAGGAATATTTTAGTAATGTATCAAAAAATCAAATGTACAAAAATAAAAAAATAATATAAAGTCACCATTGCTGGGTAAGAAGACACTAAAAAAATAAAAGAAAAGAGAAAGGAAAAAGAAAATAAACTATTGTTTTTATTATATTTTTCTATTATTGTTATGGTTGAGCAGTAATAATAATGTCTGATTCTTCATAACCCCATTTGAGGTTTTTTTGGCAACACTACCAGAGTGGCTTGCCATTTCTTTCTTCTGTTCATTTTACAGATGAGGAAACAGAATACACCAGAGTTAAATGACTTTCCAAGGTCACACAGACAGTAAATATCTGAATCCAGATCTGAACTCAAAGCTTCCTGATACTCTATTCATTTAGCTGCCCTTATTTCAAATATTCTCTCTTTTAAAAATCAAATATATATATATATATATATATATATATGTATATGTATTTCAGATTATAAATATAGGAAATATATGTATATATATATATATGAGTATGTAATGACTTTTCTTTGAGCAGAGAATGTCCTCAAATAAATGGTGATGTGTGAACCTATGCTATATATGCTATAGTTCAAATTTTATTTTTTCAACATAACAAATTACATCAAATTTATAACTAGTTTTTTTCTTAACTAGTATTAGTATGGGGATCTAATGTACTTAAAGTTGAGATAAATATACCCAATCTGTCATCTGCATCTATACCTATATATTTCTATAGACATAGATATTTATATCTATATAATCCTTACACCAACACAAGCACATAGAGGGATACATGTCCAAGGGCACATCATGTCTCAAAAGTCTTAGTGCATTTTAAAACTTTAATAGAATATATGTGTATAAACACATATACATAGGTTCATATATATATATTAATATACATGAAAATATACAGAAACAGAGACAAGAGACAGAGACAGAGGTCTATATGTATATAGAGGAAGTAGATAAATAGATGTAGAAAGAGATATACATTTTCAATATAATTGACAGAGGAAACCATAGGTAAATAGATAATACATCAATACATATAAATATAACTATAACTTTAGTAAGATGATTAGGATATGATGATAGAGATATGATAGATGACATGATAGATGACTAAATCTCAATAGAAATACATTTAAATATTTCAGCATTAAGTACACTAGACCTCCATAGTAATGCTAGGTAAAGAATAGAATACAACTTACATATTTGATCTTAGTATGTTAAAAATATAGGAACTATTTTTGATATTTTATTTGCTGCTTTATTTTTCAGATACATATAAAAACAATTATTGGCATTTATTTTTAAAACTTTGATTTCCAAGTTCTCTCCCTTTCAACTTCCCCACACTCCCCACCCCATGGGTTAGATATGTGGATACATCCAAAAGAATTTCTTAATAGTCTTGCTGTAAAAAAATAGACACATTCCACACACCCTAAAAAAACTTCACAAAAAATAAAATTAAAAAAGGATGCTTCAAATCTCTATTCAAACCCCCTCAGATATTTCTCTGGCAATGGATACAATTTTCATTAGTCCTTCAGAAATTTATTGGATTATTGATTGCTGAAACTAGCTAAGTCATCTATAGCTGATCATCTATTTTTTAATTTTATTTTAAGGCAATGGGGTTAAGTGACTTGCCCAGGGTCACACAGCTAGGCAATTATTAAGTGTCTGAGACTGGATTTGAACTCAGTTCCTCCTGACTTCAGGGCTAGTACTCTATCCACTATGCCACCTAACTGCTCCCTGATCATCTTCTAATATTAATGTTACGTTCTACACAGTACATTTCACTTTGCACTAATTCATGCAGGTTTTTCCAAGTTTTTCTGAGAGAGTTCTGTCAATCATTTCTTAGATCAGAATACTATTCAATCACAATCTTATACTACAATTTGTTCAGTCATTACCCACTTGACTGGCATCTTTTCAATTTCCAATTCTTTACCACCAGAAAAGACCTGTTATAAATATAAACTTTTCCTCTTTTTTTGTCTCTTTTGAGGTATAGATTTAGTAGTGGTATTGTGGATATGTGCGGTTTGTGGATATGTATGGTTTTTAAAGCCCTTTGAGAAAAGTTACAAATTGCTCAACAGAATGCATGAATTAGTTTATAACTCCACTAAAAGTGCATTGTCTCAATTTTTTACACATTCCCTCTTACATTTTCCAGTTTCCTTTTCATCCTATTAGCCAGTCTAATAAGTATGAGGCAATAACCCAATAACTCAATTGTATTTTTGACAATTACATCACTACACAGTACTAACACATATCACACTAAGACACCAAAATCTCAAGTATTTTGTACATAAAATATTAAGTCATGATTTGGACCTTATCCTGAACTTGTGTAGCTAATTTTTGCACCTAACAGTAAGAATTTGCATTCATATCTATTAAATTACTTAAAATTATAATTCTAAAACTTTTTTATATTTTCTTTTTTTATATTTTATATATTTTATATTTATATTTTATATTTATATATATTATATATATTTTATATATTCTTCATATTATCATTACCTTTCCACTTCATTTTATTGAAAGATTTATCAAAATAAATTACTGATAAAATATCAAATATAACATAACTAAAGATCTATTCCTTTCACCCATACATAAAATGTATTCAACTGATTTAATGTTTTTTTTCTTAGACCTGATAGAATAGATAATATTGTCCATTTTTTCAGAAAGGAAATTAAAGCAAATGAATTGTCCTTGACCTTTCAGTTAGTTAAGTGTTAAAGTGAAATTTGAATCTATATCATCTTAATTTCAAATATAGTTTTTATTCATTTTTCCATGTTGCTTCTAAGCTCTTTTTTAAAAAAGAAAGGTGCTATTGCTTTTTGATTCTTTGTTTTGTTTTGTTTTTGTAGTAGCTAGACATTTGGCACTACTCATGGCCTACATATTTTCCCCCAAAATAGTTCAAATTAATGCCTTCTTATTTCACATTGCAAACCATGTCTAATAACTTACAGAAAAGTATAAGACTTTAATATAATTTAATTTCTTATTGAGTTCATATTGTCTTCTAGAGAAAGAGAATGGCTACTAAAAAATTGGGAATGCTCTGTTTAGAATTTTCCAAAAATTGAAATAAAATCCTTCAGTATACATTTTGTGGAACCATCTTCTTTGGGAAAATAGGGCATTTATCCATATCAAATATTATGTCACCTCTGCTGTTCTCCACAATTCATCAAAAGTCACTGACAGAGAGTTGGCAATTAGATCTGTGGTTTCTTTTATTCCCCTGGAATGTAATTTATTTAGGCAAACAAGTCTGAACTCATATCTATTAGGGTTTCTATCTTCTCACCTGTTTTGAACTTATACTGTTCTCATTTATTCTACACATTTTCATGAAATGTCTAAAATAATATAGAAAATCTTACTGTATAGAAAAATGTCTGTTACTCAACCAAAAAGGATAGAATAATTGTAATTGTACTTTTCCAAATTACAAATGTAATCAAAGATAATGTGCACAAATAGCAGGGTAAATATTATTGTCTTAAGCCAACATTAGCCGGGGCAAATTATATAATTTCTCAAGGAAATGCTAAAATTTTTCATGAAATATTGGGGAAGGGAAGCATATCTCCCTAAACAAGAAGATATCCAAACTCTTTTTGCCTCCCCACCATAAATCATTGATCAGAAAAAAAAATGGACTAATCTAGAAAATAAGCAGCAGGAATAACTCATTTAAAACAGGAAGCTGCTTCTGATATATAATCAAAGAAAAGCAATAAGAAAATTATTTTACTTCTTAAACAAACTTAGATGCCCAGAATTAATATTAATATTCAAGGGCGTGGTATATTTATTGCTTATATTATTCCCCTTGATTATTCTTTATAATAAGAAATCAAAAGATCTCTGTAATTTATTTTTATCCAGCCATCACTGATATCAAATAATTATTATGTCTGAATATCTTTAATATTTCCCCTTTCCACTTTTTGTGTTAAATTTAAATATTTAATCTCTTTCAACTCAACTAGTTAAGGAAATTCACAGAATTAATCTGTATTTAAGAAAACTCACAGCAGATCTATTTAAAAACAAATGATTTTTTCCAGTTTCAAGCATAGCCAAAAGAGAAAGAGCATGAATGTTTTCTCCATACGAAGACTGAATACTCAAAATAATAACATTTCATTTTAAAATGCTGCCTTTCTGTGTGTTTCAGTATGTATGTGTATACACATAACTGCTCACTGAGCATTTTTAGAGCTCTGAATTAAATCTATGCATCATTTTTCCCCCTCTGGGGTTAGCCTAAGGAAGAGTTATTTCAAAAGATGCCTGGTCAGTCCCTGAGCTGAAATAAGAAATTAATGAATGTATCCATCAAATCGATGGTGGTCTGGTACTGAGGGTGATGAAAAACATATGTGTTGACCTCCTGACTTCCTTTTGGCTCAACCTAAGATCAAATCCAAAGAGGTTGTTAAAAGCAATGACTTTTAAAAGGAATACTCCATCATTTCAGAGAATTTGTCTCTCTTTTTTTTTATCTAAGAAACAATACTTTTTAAAGGTGTTCTTTAAATTTTTCACTCTAATAATTTTTAAAGATAGGAAAATCTTAAATTATATTTGAGCAAAAATAATCATTGATGAATATCTCATACAACTGAAACAACTCTAAATTGATAAACTATAAAGAATCTGAGTGCTAGACATAGTGCAATAAACATTTGCTATGTTTACCTACAAGGGGTTAGTCTCATCTCCCTTCTGTGATTTCATTGCTTTTCTCGAATGAGGGGATTTTTACTAAATAGTAATATCACTGATTTGGAACCAGAAGGAATCTCAGAGGCCATCTAGTTTGACCTCATATTAAAGAGGACTGTAACTCAAGAGAGATGATCACTAAAGCTTTGTTCAGCTCTTTCTGCAAAGAAAGCATCCCAGTTGGAAATAATAATTTATGCAATTCCTAGTAGTATATAAAGTATATAAAGTGATCTTAAAATTTTAGATACTAATGAGGTACCCCTCAATCAATAATATTTATGAAGCACCTGCAATGTATTAGACAGTAAGATTAAAAAAAAACAAAGGAAGAAACGGTCCTTTTTCTTGAAAAGTTTATATTAAAAAAGAGATCACATTCATTTTAATTTAAAGAATAAATACAAAACTCATACAGTACAAGGTATTTTAGAGAGGACAGCCATAGTTCTTGGGAGGATAATCAGAAGAAGCTTTATGTAGAAATATTTAAGAAATAAAGATGCTACTTTTTCTTTTCCCCCAATCAATAACCATAGTTTGAAAAAACTTCCACTCTGGTTGATGACTTCCTCTCTCAGAACACTATTTTAGGAAGAATCAAACTTGCTTCACTTCACTCAGTCTCTTTGGCCACCTGGTTCTAAAATCTTATCTTGCCCAGATTTCATTTCTAGAACCATGAACCATAATCAAATTAACTTTGTCCTGGTTCCTGAATTGGAAGTTTCCATCTAATCCCCTATCACTTCATGCACTATATCAATATCTTTTAAACCAAAGTGTCTTTCTGGGATTCTATCACTGCTCCTATGTGTTCTGATTCCCCATTAGATTATAAACTCCTTGAAGACAGCCAAGGATAGAGACTGTCTTTGCTTTATATTTTGATCCACAATACTTAATATACTAGCATTTAGCATTCAGTGAGTACTTAATAAACAGGTTTTTTAATTAATTATTTTTTTCTATTTAAAAAATAACAAAAGTTCACTTTTCATTCCCTCAAACCTCCCTCCCCATATTTAAAAAGAAATAATACCCTAATTGTGTGTCCATCTTATGTCAGGAGATAAGTATTATGTTTCATCAGGAGTTCATGGAATCATGATTAGCCAAACTTTTTATCGAAGTACTTGAATCTATAAGTACATTTAAGTTGAAATACAGATAAAAAAAAAATGCCACCTTACTAACTTATGACACCAGGTAAGTCATTTAACTTCTGCCTTGGTTTTCTCATCTGTAAGATAAGCATACTACTTTTCTCCTAGGGTCTTTATGAGAATCAAACGAGATAACAGTAAAATACTTAGCACTGTACTGGCACATAATAAACAAGTTAGATATCATCATCATTACCATTATTGTTTTTACGATGCTATTATATAGATCATTTTCTTGTTTCTGCTCACTTCATTATTCATCAGCTCATATAAATCTTCCTAGATTTCTCTTAAACTACTTTTATTTTTTTAAAGCACAGCAGTTTCAAGTACATTCATACAATGTAATTAATTTAGATATTTCTCAAATGATAGGTACTTCCCCCCCCATTAGTTTCTAGTTCTTTGCAACTACCAAAAAAAAGAAACAACCTGCAAAAAATATTTTTGATTCTTTTGAATCCTTTCCTTTTTTTCTTTGATTTCTTTGGGGGTATTTACATAGTAGTGGTATAAACTGGGTATGCACAGTTTTATTACATTTAGGATATAGTCCCAAATTGCTTCCCAGAACAAATGATTCAGTTCACAACTCAGTCAAATTGCATAAAACCTCTGTTTTCCTACATCCTCCAAAAAACTTTGTCAGTTTACATTTTTTCCATCTCTTCCAATCTGATCGAGCCTGCTATGCTTAATTCACACTTCTCTAATAATGATTTTTAGTTTTTTAAAAAATGTCTGTTGATAGGATTCAATTATAATCTTTATGCTAATCATCCTCAAATCTATTTATCCAGCCCTTGCCTTTCAGTTGCCAACCGGTTTCATATTTCTAATTGCCTTTAAGACATCTCATACTGGATATAGTAGGCATCTTAAACCAAAAATATCCAAAACTGAACTCATTTCTTTCTCCCTAAATTGTTCCCCCTTTCAAACGTCCCTATTTCTCTAGAGGGCATATTCCCACTTCCATTCTTTCAGGCTTTAAATACACAAGTTATTTTTGATTTCTTCTTATTTCTCACATCCACCTCCTCACATCTAATCTATTTACCAAGGAAATTGATTTCACCTTTGAAACATTTCTGGGTTATAGTCTATCCCTTCTTTCCTCTATTATCACCACTAGCCTTGTGCAGTATCTCCTTTGTCTCCCAAATCTGGTTTAATGCAATAACCTGTTAATTGGTCTTCCTGTCACAAGTCTCTCCCCAATATCATACATCCTCTGGAGGTTCAGATATGAAAGTGATTTTCTTTGAGCATAAATCCTATCATTTCACTGTTATATTTAATCAAGTACAACAGCTCTATATCTACAGAATGAAAAACACAATAATCCTTTTGGAATTTGAAAAGTCAAAATCCTTCATAACCTAGCATTCCCATACCCTCCCTTCTTACGCGTTACATTCTTTCTCTTCTTGCCTCCTTGTTATTGATCCAATGACCACGTCCTCTGAGCATTGTCATTGCCTGCTCTTCACGCCTAGAGTACTCTGCATCCTCATCTTCACCCTTTGACTATTCTTGCTTCCTTCAGGTTCTAGTTAAAAATCCAACTTTCTATAAGAAATCTTACCTAATTACTCTTGGTGCTGATAATTTTTCATTGTTGATTATTTTCTATTTATCTTAGATAGAGGTTGATGGTATAAATTTGCTTGAATGTTGTCTCTTCTATAGATTATGAGCTCCTCAAAGACAGGGATAATATTTTGCCTTTCTTTTTGTAACTGAAACTTCACTGATACAGTGTTAGTATGGTGTTCAAATATTGTCTCTTTGGTTTAATATACTTGATATTGTGAAAGTCATTTTCCCATTCTGGATCTGAATTTCCTTTTCTGTAAAATTAGAGACTTGGTCTGGATAATGAATAAGTGTTCTTTAGATCATGATATAGTGACAAGAATCTTGACTCAAGATATCTCCAATATTTGCCTATGTGACCAAAGGCAAATAATTATTCTCTCTGAGATTTGTTTCATTTTTAAATAGGGTTAAAATACAATAACAACAACTATATGTTCTACCTCTTTGGGGTAATAATAATGTGAGGTTAAAAAGAAATTGATATAAATATCAATTTTACTTTAAAATATACTTTATTGGGGGGGGGGGGGAATGCCAAGATGGTGACAGGAAAGGCTCCACTCGAAGGGGATGGAGGGGTAGCCCACAAGAGCAAAGGAACTTCAGCCTCCTGGAGGCAGCCTCAGAGTACTGGAAGCTGTGGCTCACAGCATTGAGGGCAGTTTCCTGACCTATACCCCAGGGAGCACGAGACACAACTTAGGGGAATCAGCGGAGGGACCTCTGCCAGAGTGAGAACATGAAGCCAAGGCCTCAGGGCACACAGCTTGCAGAGTGGCCATGGCAGCCCGGATCCAGGAACCAAAAGCAGAAGCCTGTAAGCAGGAGCCCCCAGGGCATGAGTCCTGAGCCTAGGGAGGGGAGTGGAGAGAGACTGTCCAGCTCTGTCCCCTGTCCCTGGAACAGGACTCTGGAGTTCTGACTACATTCAGATCCTGATCGCAGTCTAGGACCCCCCATAGAACAGTAGCCCCCTCCCACCTCAGCCCAGTGGCAGAGAGAGGTATGCTTGTGATCATTCAGAGACCAGGAGGGAAGGAAGAGCCTCAAAAAATGGAGATCCTTGTGGAGGTGTCCCACTAATACTCAAAGCTCAGGAAGAACCACAAAACCAGGCACAGGCTGGAGAAATGAGTAAGCAGAGGGAAAAAAGAGGAACACCATTAATAATACTTAGCCTGTGATCCGAAGAAGGATCAAAACACTCAATCTGAATATGAGGAAGTACAAACTCTGCAACTAAAGACTCCAGGAAAAACAGAAATTGGGCTCAGGCTATGATAAAGCTCAAATAAGACTTTGAAAATTAAGTGAGGGAGAAAGAAGAAAAATTGGGAAAAGAAATGAGAGAGAGATGCAGGAAAAACATGAAAATGAAGTCAGCAGTTTAGTCAAGGAGATCCAAAAATAGGATGAAGAAAATAACGTGTTAAAAACCAGCATAGATCAAATGGATAAAACAGTTCAAAAAGTTATTGAGAAGAATTCTTTAAAAAGTAGAACTGGCTGCGTGGAAAAAGCGATAAGAAAGCTCTCTGGGGAAAACAAATCCTTCAGACAAAGAATAGAATTGAGGAAGGTCGCTGATTTTACAAGAAATCAGGACACAATACCAAAAGAATAAAAAATTAGAAGAAAATGTGAAACATCTCATTGAAAAAACAACATATATGGAAAATAGATTTAGGAAAGATAATTTAAAAATTATTGGAATACCTGACAGTCATGACCAGGAAAAGAGCCTTGACATCATTTTTAAAGCATTCTTACAAGAAAATTGCCCTGATATCCTAGAAGCAGAGGGCAAAATAGAAATGGAGAGAATCCACCAATCTCCCCGAGAAAGAGATCCAAAAAAAAACAACCCCCAGGAATATTATAGCCAAGTTCCAGAACTCCCAAATCAAAGAGAAAATATTACAAGCAGCCAGAAGTACACAATTCAAATTTCATGGAGCTGCAGTCAGGATCACACAGGATTTAGCAGCAACTATATTAAAAGCTCATGGGGCTTGGAATGTAATATTCTGGAAGGCAAAAGAGCTTAGAATGCAATGAAGAATCAAATACAAAGCAAAACTGAAGTCCTCTTCCAGGGGAAAAAAGATGGACTTTCAATGAATCAGGAGAGTTTCAAATGTTCTTGTTGGAATGCCCAGAGCTGAACAGGTTTGATCTTCAAATACAGGACTCAGGTAATGCTTAGAGAGTCAAAGAGAAGGGAAAACTATGAGGGACTTAATGATGATGAACTACATGTATTCCTGTATAAAAAAAAATGATACTGATAATACTCATATGAAACTTCTCATTTAGTAGAGCAGGTAGAAGGAGCATTTATAGATGAAGCACAGGAGAAAACTGAATTTGAAGACATAGTGTGGTGCAAAAATGGAGTCAATAGATAAAAGGGAAATGTAATGGGAGAAAAGAAAAGGAGAAGAGGAATAGGCTAAGGTATTTCATATAAGATTTTACTTTATTATAATGAGCTATTGCAATGATATGGAAGGCAGAAAGGCAAGGGGGAATGAGGGAAACTTTGCTTTCATCAGAGGTGGCTAGGGGAGGAAACAGCATATATACTCAATGGGGTATAGACATCTGGAGTAAGAAGGAGAGAAGGGGGACAGGGGGAAGGGGGGATGTGAATGATGGAGGAGAGGATGGACCATGGGGAGAGAGTGGTCAGATATAACACATTTTCTTTTTTACTTCTTTCAAGGGACTGGGATTGGATGGCCTGTCCCAGGACCCTAGGGCCAGGTGGATGCTGAGCCTAAGGGGTGGTATGTGGGCTCGGGGCCTCTTAGCCCTAGGGTGGGGTATCTGTCTGCTGTACCACTCAGCTACCCTACAGCAGAGAAAGAGTGAAAGGAGAAAGAAAATATAGTACATGGTAGTAGAGAAGTATAAATGGAGGGAGGGAGTTGCAATCAGTAATGGTAACAGTGGACAAATATGGAAGTAACTTTTGTGATGGACTTATCATAAAGATTGTGATCCACCCAGGACAGAGCTGGTGGTGTTAGAGCATAGACTGAGGCACATTTTTTTGTTATTGTTGTTTTTTTTGGGGGGGGGGTTGCAGGGCAGGTGGAGCTGGGTAGTCTGCCTGGGACCACGAACCTGGGTGATGGTTGGGTGTCTGGGCCAGGATTTGGACCTGGGTGCTCCTGGCTCAGGGCCCAGTGCTCTGTCTGCCACCCAGCTGCCCCTACTGTTATTATTACTATTTTGTTTTATTTTGTGTCTTTTTTTTTTTGGTTTTGCAGGGCAATGGGGTTGGGGTGGCTTGCACAGGGTCATGCAGCTGGGTGATTGTTGGGTGTCTGGGGCCAGATTTGGGCTTGGGTGCTTCTGGCTCTAGGGCCGCTGCCCTGTCCACTGCACCACCTGGCCATACCTACAATTATTATAATTATTATCTTTTTAATTTTAATTTTAATTTTTTCTCTCCCCTTTATCACTCATGTGGGTCTATATTTTTTTGGGGGGGACAGGGTATTATGTTTACTCTTAAACAAGAATATTTTAGTAATGTATAAAAACATTATTTGTACAAAATAAGAATAAATAAATAAACAAAAGTAAAAGAAAAAACAAAAAAATGCAGGTTTCAAAGGAATAATGATGGATCATGAAATATTTTAGAAATGTGTCAGATCTGGGGCAGCTAAGTGGCACAGTGGATAAAGCACCGACCTGGAGTCAGGAGTACCTGGGTTCAAATCGGGTCTCAGACACTTAATAATTACCTAGCTGTGTGGCCTTGGGCAAGCCACTCAACCCTGTTTGCCTTGCAAAAAAAAAAAACAAAACACCAAACCTAAAAAAAAGAAATGTGTCAGATCTATGGAGGAGGGATAGGAGAGAGATTCAAGGCAATACAATTGTGATTAAATAAAATTAAACAGCTTTTGAACAATCAAAATAAATCTAAAAAAATAATAAAATATATAAAATATACTTTACTATAGATATAAATATACTGTACTATATTTTACTTATAGAATTAATCTCAATGTTTTCTTTGCTTTTATTTCAATGCAGAAATTTAATAAATTTGATTAAAGGCCTACTAGTGCAAGTGGCAACTTATTGGTTCAATGATGTAATGAGAAAGGTTTGAGTTCAAATTCCATTTCCAACCATGAGTAAGTCATTTAAGTTCTGTCTTTCTAAGTTCTTGTAAAATGAGAATAATAATAGCAGTTACCTCATAGGATTGCTGTGAGGATCAAAGAAATAGTATTTATAAGGTAGTTATTACATTTGCTGGATCATACAAACTTAGAACATAGTTGGTGCTTAATAACCTCTTGTTCATTTTCCTAGTATGTCTTTTTATACAATTGGCATCCTCATTATTCCTTAACAATGCATTCTAGGAATTTTCACTTACTATGCCACAATAAGGAAATCCCATGAAGGAATTTTCTCCTCTATGTGAATCACCTGGCTTTCCTGACTTCTTTCATAGCTCAGTAAATTTTTATGTTCTTCAAAATACCTTTTCCAGTTCTCTTTAATCTGACTTGTTTTTCCCCTCTGGCATATCCAATTTATTCTCTAAATGGATTGTTTTGTGCTTGGTTATTTATATTATGTCTCCCCCATTTTGACTGTAAACTTTTTGAAAGAATAGCCCTGTAAAAAAAAAAAAAGCCTATATTGTATTGCTAATGCTTAAGACAGGGCCTGGCATATAATAATCACATAATAAATATAAGTTCACCTGACTTGAAAAGTTCCCAAGAGTAGCTGAGTACAATTTTGAGGATACCTCCCTAAATCTTTTTAGCTTATTTCCAACACTGAGAGAAACCCTAGTCACATGAATTTTTTACTTCTTTCATTCCTCTGGAAAGGGTCTTAAGCTAACAAGACTTTCACAAAATTCATTCGTGATCCCCAAATAAAGTCAGCTTCAATCTATTGCCTGAACTCCCCTATATATACAACTGCCTGCAAAACATCACCAATATGTTTAGTAGTCATCTCAAATGCTATATCCATATATCCAAAACAACTCATATTCTGCTCCTCCCAATCCCAGTACCTCTTTTAAATATATCAGGTTTTATTGAGGGCACTACCATTTTTAGAGGTAAATAGGTTTGAGATCTTGGCATATTTATCTCTTCCTGCTCTTAAGTCAACCCCCCCGCCCAAATACTCCTATTTCTAACAAGGAACTCTTTCAAATTATATTATTGGCATTTTTTAGCTTGGGGACAAGTATACAGTTAGACCTAACTTCCTATTTCTCCCCAGCCCCAAATCAAGCCACATAATTCACACTGCCAGCAAAGGCAAAAATCTGAGTATTCTGTGTTTCTTGTTTCCAGGTCTTATTGCTCCCTTGTTCCAGTCCCCAGCTCTCTCCCACCTCAATCTTTCTCTCAACAATCCCACTACACAATTTTTTGCTGCCAGTTAAATAGTCCTTTAGAGTTCTGTCTACATCTCAAAGATAAATGCCCATTTAGTGTTGATTTCTTTAGTCTGAATAGCATGAATCTTAACCTTGAACTCTCTGTAATACCTATGGCATCTCTCCCAGTCTGACTCTTGCCTTCCTCTAGGGGTCTTCCAGTCTTCTTACCATTAATTCACAGTTTGTCTATGCTGGTCCCACCCACAAGGTGCCTCTTCTATTCTTCTTGCACATAGGTTTATTCCCAACCCCTATCCTTGCCCAAAAGAAAGGAAAAACTTACCTCTCTTTATAAATTTCCCCTTTAGCAAGTAAAACTAATAGATAAACAGGGTGTTAATTATGTTCTTTTTTCCTTTTTAACTGAATTCATTATTTATGAAGTGCACTGTAGATGTGCTGAAACCCACAAAAATATCTGTAAGTTTGCAGCCTGGCCAGATTGCTTTTGTACAGATGGCTTCATGCTTGTGATCATGGTAAAATTCCCAGTTTGCTGGACTCAGCAATTTTATAGCCTTAAAATTCCCTGAAATGTAGGGCCATTTAGTTAACTTTAGACAACATGAGCTGCAAGGGAAATGAATTTGTAAAACTAGGACTTTTAAAACATCAATATAGCCTGATCTGGAATGACATCTATTTCACATTTAATATGGTGCATTGTACATTTCTTGTTAGAAGAGGGATTAATGAGGAGAAGAGATATTTTTGTATTACTGAAATTGCTATAGTTTCCAATAAAATATATTACTCATAGAAATGTTTCCCATAAAAGTCTGTCAATAGAAAGGTGAATATTGGAAATTCCCCATTCTACATTGAATTTAGTTTTTGTCATCAAATACCAGATGTTGCAGATATGAAAACATTTTTTTATTTTCATGACACTTATATAAATAAGGAATTAGAGTGCTTATAAATAATTAGATATTTTGGAACTTGGTAAGTTTGATGGGCTTTTCACTTCTTTCCATGGAGACAGCTAGCAGGACTAGTATATAGATAAATCATCATGCTAGAAGTCAAAACCACCTTACAGTGTGTTCCTATCTTGGCCACCAACTAGGTATGTGATTTAGGAAATTAATTTAATTATTGTAGTACTCAGTTGCCTCCAATGTATATAAAATAGGGGTAATAAAAGTACCTACCTTTCAGAATTATTGTGAGCATCAAATGAGTTAAAACATGCGAAATGCTTTGCATCTTTAAAGTATAATGCCTATTTGCTTATGGTATAATTTCTGTGTTCTGAGCATGCAGCAGTTCTCAGAGAAAGCTTCAAAGAAACAATTGAGAGTGACCCTTGAATTAGAGGTAGAAGAGAAAGATATTAGAACATCCCATGAAAGGGGAGCAGCATGGATTAAAGAAAGACATGCCATGGAGAATGAGTGTAGTAAATGCTTGGATAGTATAGTTATGGTAGAACATTCAAAATAACTATCCACAGTGCTTAGCACAGTGACTAGAATATAGTAGGTACTTCATAAATAATTATTCACTACTGACTATCAAAGAATAATGAATCCAGAGGATGTCAGGAAAATTATATAAAAATTCCTCAGGATACATATTGATTTAGTTTGAAATGTAGTACTAGCTATACTGTATTTGAAACATAAACAGTGTATTGCAATCATAACTTTTTTAGAGATAAGTATTTAATATATCTTTTCCTTTTAAGGTCATAAAGTTCTTTTTATTTAGACTTAGCCTACTTAATTCACAGTTGTTTCATTATTTAAAGAGAACATTAATGTATATTTGAAATGTAAATTTGGTATTTTTATAGAAAAATGTTTAGGAATTTGTTCAAGTTTATTGTATTGTCCAAAAAAATGCATTTTTTGTATGTCTAACACAGACTAAGAGAAGTCATTATGGATACTCAGAGGTGATCAAAGTACCATTTGCTTTCTGCATTGTATTCAGCCAGGATGTTGTGTACCAAATAGATACATGGAAAAGATGACTTTTTTTTAAGGTTTTTTGCAAGGCAAAGTGGCTTGCCCAAGACCACACAGCCAGGTAATTATTAAGTGTCTGATGTCAGATTTGAACTCAGGGCCAGTACTCTATCCACTGTGCCACCTAACCATCCCCCAAAAAACGACTTCTTTTTAGGGATGTAAGTTCCCCAATTTTCATGATAATCTTCTCTTTATCTCTATCCTGGGTTCTGCAAGGATGATTTCTTATTTGGTTCTAGTTTAATATTTTTGATTACTTTGGGGGGGAGGTAGGAATTTTTTTAAAGAACACACTGAGCAAACATGAATCAGATATGAACAAATCTGTTTCCATAAAGAAAAGGTATTGCTAATCTGAAGGAAATATAAATATTATAGATTTTATTTGTTGCTCCTATCACAGTCAGTAAGGAAGTCTATTGGTATATTCAAGTCTATTGATATATCAATAGTTTTTGGAAGACAGATAATTAATTCTCTCACCTTCACTGAATAGAACCCAAACAAATTCTAAAAGGGATGTTTTCTTCTATAAGTTTCTCTCTTTTCCTTTATCATGAATGCTTCCCACTGCTGCTACCTGGTTAGTGATGAATTCACCAGCAATAGCAAATGACTATATTCCAATTGGTATTGGGAGTGAGGAAGGAATACCTCCTAAATTAATAAATTAATATTATTCAAGTAAGCTGGGGTGTTATTTTAGTAGAATTTTTCAAGTGATTAATAATATTTATTTAATCTACAATATATTTTAATTATAGAAGTTGTTCAAGATTCATCTTGGCTTAGCAGAAATATCCCTGTTCTTAAATTCAGAAGATACTTGTTCATTTCCTAGTTCTTCCATTTCCAAGCTACTGGATCTTGAACATATAAGAGAATTTTAGACATGGAACTGAAAAATTATGTAGCTCAAGCATTACCCAAATCATGAATCTCAAATACAATCTCTGATTCTTTCACCTTATTTTATGAGAAATATGGCAGCAATGATTCTTATGGTATATGTCTCAGTAGAATCTTTTAAGGAATATATGAACTGTGTTTAAATCACTCTATAAATGTTAATATGTAAGGTAAATATGAGATAACATCATAATCATCATTGTCATCAGTATAAGGTGATGATGAAGCTAATGATTGATATGAACTCAAAAACTGCTTTGAGTTGTCTTGCAATTCTTTCTAAGACTATAATTTTCAATGAAGATTTTGACTCGAATTGGGATGAATTTCTCATCCAAGAGTTACTTTTGTTTAAGAATCAAATCAAACTTTATCTTTTCTCCTTTAAAAAGAAAGTTGAAAAAATATGATGCATTTATTCATTCATCAAAGATCATTTCACAATTAGTTCTTATTTGCCAAACTCTGTGCTAGAAACTATTGGTGACATAAATATTAGCAAGTGAAAAATTGTATTTGGATTTTAATTTGTTGCATTTTAATATAAAAAGATATATAGAAAAAAGATATATATATACATATATATATATATATGTACAAAAATAGGTATTCTATAAGGTTAAATATAATACAAACTGTGCATAGAACTAAATAAAGAATGTGGAGAGTATTTGGCGAAAGTAGTAATCATTTTCAATGAATTCACTGTATTTTGTCAGCAAATTCAATTGACAAACATTTTCTCAGTGTTTCCATGTGACTGTAAGTCAGAGAATAACACCATCTTGAAAACATTTAAACTGTAGTCAATACAATGAGCATTCAGCAGGAATTCTGGCCAAGATGGCAGAGAAAATTCAGGCCCTGTGCTAAGGTCTCCTCATATTCGCTCATATATAAGATGAAACAAACCTCTTAATGGAAATCTGATTGACACAACCCAGAAAGAGAACCTAGGAGAAGAAACCTACCTCAAAGTCTGTCTTTGGGGATCATGGGTGTACTGAGCACAGAGAACAGACAACCAGTGGGGGTGGGGTGAGAGCTGGAATAGCCTAAGATCAGCCCTGGGAGCTTTCTCTATGGTAACCTCTCCAAGAAACAACCAGAGAGTGTAGGCCTGGCAGTAGGACTGATGGTCTGAGACTTACCAGAAGATCTGGAGAGTAAGTTCCAGCCTCTATCACCTGTGCCTGGCTAGGAGGAGATATTACAATCAGTGAGCAAAACCTCTAGCACCTCCTACTGACAGGCACAAGTGGAGTTACTAAACCCAGTGAGTAAAGCCACTGGGGAACCCAACAGCAAATATCTGTAAACAACCCCACTCCCAACACAAGACTGTAGGAAAATAAAGAAAGTCCAGTGGAAAGGGGCATCCATAGAAAAATTCCTAGAAGGAAAAGACCCTAACTCAGAGAGATGTATAACATCTGAGGAGAATATGATTTGGTCTCCAGCACAGAATTCCTTGAAGAATTCAGGAAGGAGTTTAAATCAATTGGAAAATTTGGGAGAGAAAATTAACACCTTGCAACAAGAAAACAAATCCTTGGAAAATACAACTGGACAAATGTAAAAAGAAAATAATTCTCTCAAAACCTCAACTGGTCAAATAGAAAACTCTTACAAAAAATACAATTGAAAAATTGCAAAAGGTAAATGAAGAGAATTCCCTAAAAAAAAAGAATGGAGTCTGTGGAAACCAATGATTTCATGAGACAACAAGAATTGTTAAAGAAAATTTAAAAATCAGGGGTGGCTAGGTGGCGTAGTAGATAAAGCACTGGCCTTGCAGTCAGGAGTACCTGGGTTCAAATCCAGTCTCAGACACATAATAATTTCCTAGATGTGTGGCCTTGGGCAAGCCACTTAACCCCATTTGCCTTGCAAAAAAAAAAAAAACCCTAAAAAAATCAAAAAAATTGGAAAAAAAATGTAAAATACCACATCAGCAAAACCACTGAACTCAAGAATAGATTGAGGAGAAATAACCTAAAAATTATTGGTCTTCCTGAAAACATTAAAGAGAAAAAAACCTGGACTCAATGTTACAGGATTTAGTGATAGAAAAACTGTCCTGATATCATGGAACCAGAGGGCAAAATAATTGTTAAAAGAATACATCAGGGTGGTTAGGTGGTGCAGTGGATAGAGCACCAGCCCTATATTCAGGAGTATCTGAGTTCAAATAGAGCCTCAGATACTTAATAAATTACATAGCTGTGTGGCCTTCAGCAAGCCACTTAACCCCATTGCCTTGCAAAAAAATAAAGAGATAAACCTAAAAAAGAAAGAATACATTGATCCCCTGCAGAAAGGCATCCCATAATGAAAACATCAAGGAATATTGTAACTAAATTCTAGAACAATCAGATAAAAGAGAAAATCCTGCAAGCATCCAGAAAGAAACAATTTAGATACAAAGGAGCCACAGTAAGGATTATGGAGGACCTGGAAGCATCAAAATTAAGGGATCGAAGGTCCTGAAATGCAATATTCTGAAAAGCAAGGGAACTTGAGTTACAGCCAAGAATCCATTATCCAGCAAAACTGAGCCTTCTCTCCTAGGGCAAAAGATGGATATTTAATTAAATAGGAGACTTCCAACTTTTCCTGATGAAAAGACCACAGCTTAATAGAAAATTTGTACTTCAAACAGGAGACTCAAGAGACAAATAAAAAGGTAAAATTTTAAAGGTGGGGGGAAGAAAAAAAACTGTTATCAAATAAGATGAAACTAGTTATATTCTTATCTGGGAGAAAGACTTTAATAACTCTAGAGAATTGTAACTATATTAGAGAGAATTCAGTTAGCCAGAAGAGATGTATACTCATGAATTATTTTAGATAAATCCAATCCAATAAAATGAAACTGGATATGTCCTTACCTGGGAGAAAGACTCTAATAACTCTCAATAATTGTAATTGTAGTAGAGAGAATATACTTAGCGAGAAGTGATGGACACTCATGACCTTTTTGTGACTCAGACAGAATGATTTAAAAACAATACCTCCTTAAAAAGGAGGATAGTAAAGGGATGAGAGGATGGAGGAGATTGAATGGGGGTAAATCTCATTATATAAGAGATACAAAGGACTTATTGCAATAGAGGAGAAGAAGGGAGGAAGTCAGAACAGCCTGAACCTTTCTCTCCATGGGTTATCTTAAAATTAACATATGAATACCCAGTTAAATTTAGAAACTTATCTTACCTTTACAGTGTTAAAAGGGGAAGGGAAGCAAAGGGGAAATCAACAGAAGGAAGGGAAGGAAGAAGGGGCAAAAGGCAAAGGGCAGAAAGGGGAGGAAGGTTTGGATATAGGAGGGCAAACATGCTGAAGTTGATGGTATTCAGAAACAAAATAATGGAGAATATAGATAAAGGGTAAGGGGGGGAATACAAACAGAGGGAAGATAGCATGGAAGGCAATAAAGAGTTAGTAATTATAACTGAATGTGAATGGGATGAACTCTCCCTCAAAATGTGACCAAATAGCAGAGTGGATTAAAACCAGAATCCCACAATATGCTGCTTACAAAAAACAAATTTGAAGCAGAGAGAGATATAGAATAAAGGTAAAAGGTTGGAGCAAAATATATTTTGCTTCAACTGAACTGAAAAAAGCAGGGGTGGCAATACTTATCTCAAACAAAATATCTGCAAAATATAGATATCATTGAAAGATTTAAGAAAGGAAACTATATCCTCCTAAAAGGTTCCATAGAAAATAAAGTAATTTCATTACTAAATATGTATGCACCCAATGGTATAGCATCCAAATTCTTAGAGAAGTTGAAGGAGATACAGGAAGACATAGACAGCAAAATTGTAATAGTGGGAGACCTCAACCACCCACTCTCAGATTTAGATAAATCTAACCATAAAATAAGCAAGCATGAAGTTAAGGAGGTAAATAGATTGTTAGAAAACCTAGACATGATCGACTTATGGAGGAAATTGAATGGGGCTAGAAAGGAATATACTTTCTTTTCTGCAGTATATGGCAATTACACAAAAATTGGCCATGTACAAGGGCATAAAAAACCTAATAATCAACTGCAGAAAAAGCAGAAATACTGAATACATCTTTCTTAGAGCAAAATGCAGTAAAAATTACATGCAATATTGCACGAGAGAGATATAGAGCCAAAACTAATTGGAAACTAGATAACCTCATTTTAAATAATGAGTGGATCAAACCACTAATTATAGAAAGGATTAATTATTTTATCCTAGATAATGACATTAATGAAACAACATATCAAAATCAATGGGTTACACTCAAGGTGGCTGTCAGGGTATATATTATATCTTTGAATGGTTACATGAATAAATTATAGAAAGATGAAATCAATGAAATAAATCTGCAACTAAGAAAAACAGAGAAAGAACAAATCAACCCCAGCCAGTTAAATACCAAATTAGAAATTCTAAAAATTAAAGGAGAAATTAATAAAATTGAAAGCATATGAAAAATATTGAACTAATAAATAAAACCAAGAGTTGGTTTTATGAAAAAAAAACAAAAAAAAAATTGGAAAACCTCTGGTCAATTTGATTTGAAAAAAGAAAGAAGAAAACAAAATTGCTAGTGTCACAAGTAAAAAAGGTGAACTCCCCACCAGTGAGGAGGAAATTAAAGTAATAATTCAAAATTATTTTGCCCAATTCTAAGCCAATAAATTGATAATCTAAATGAAATGGATGAATACTTACAAAAATATGAGTTGCCCAGGTTAAATGAAGAGGAAAAACCTAAATGACCCTGTTTCAGAAAAAGAAATTCAACAAGCCATTATTGAACTCCCTAAGAAAATATCTCCAGGGCCAGATGGAATTCTAGCAAACATTCCAATTTTACATAAACTTTTTGGAAAAATAGGGAAGACAGAACTCTGCCTAGCTCTTTCTATGACATCAAAATGGTGCTGATATCTAAACTAGGAAGAGTTAAAACAGAGAAAGAAAATTATTGACCTATCTCCCTGATGAATACAGATGAGAAAATCTTAAATAAAATCTTAGCAAAACAATTACAAGGTATCACTAGGATGATATATTATGATCAAGTAGGATTTATTCCAGGAATGCAGGTTTGGTTCAATATTAGGAAAACTGTCAGTATAAGTAATTATATCAATAACAAACCAATCAGAAATCATATGAATGTATCAGTAGATGATGAAAAAGCTTTTGACAAAATACAGCACATTCCTACTAAAAACACTAGAGTATGGGCAGCTAGGTGGCGCAGTGGATAAAGCACCTGCCCTGGAGTCAGGAGTACCTGGGTTCAAATCCAGTCTCAGACACTTAATAATTACCTAGCTGTGTGGCTTGGGCAAGCTACTTAGCCCCATCTGCCTTGCAAAAAAAAAAAACAAAACACTAGAGTCCATAGGAATAAATGGACTATTCCCTAGAATAATAAATAGTATTTTTCTGAAACCACCAACAAGCTTTATGTGTAATAGGGATAGGATAGAGGTATTTCCAATAAGATCTAGGGTGAAACAAGGATGCCCATTATCTATTCACTACTACTATTAGAAATGTTATAGTTTCAGCAATGAAAAGAAAAATAATTTGAAGGAATTAAAATTAGAATTGGGAAGGAAGACAAAACTCACTTTGCAGATGACTTGATGGCATACCTAGAGAATCCAAAAAAAAATTTAAAAAAACT
This sequence comes from Macrotis lagotis, assembly GCF_037893015.1. Taxonomy (NCBI): domain Eukaryota; kingdom Metazoa; phylum Chordata; class Mammalia; order Peramelemorphia; family Peramelidae; genus Macrotis; species Macrotis lagotis. The sequence continues at coordinate 674,073,644 of NC_133658.1, read as the reverse complement.
ACTAGAAATAAATAGCAACCTTATAAAGGTTGCAGATATAAAATAAACTCTCATAAATTCTCAACATCTCTATATCTGACTAGCACAATGTAGCAGAAAGAGCTGGAAAGAGAAATCCCATTCAAAGAAACCTCAGACATTATAAAATACCTGGTATTCTACCTGTCAAATTTAAATAACTGGGCAAATATCAACTTCTCATGGATAGCCTGAGCAAATATAATAAAAATGACAATTAAACTACTTATTTAGTGCCCTACCAATCAAAATTTAAAAAAAAAATTGTTTTAATGAGTTAGAAAAAATTGCAAGTAAATTCATATGGAGAAATAAAAAGTTGAGAATCTCCAGGAATTTAATGAAAAAAAGTGCAAAAGAAGGTGGCTTAGTCCTACCAGATATAAAATTATATTATAAAGCATCAGTCATCAAAATTGTCTGGTATTGATTAAGAAATAGATTGGTGAATCAGTGGAATAGACTAAGTACAATAGCATGAATTGATTATAGTAATCTTCTGTTTGATAAATTCAAAGTGCAGCTATTGGGATAAAAACTCTCTCTTCAATAAAAACTGTTGGGAAAATTGGAAGTTAGAAACTTGAATTAGACCAACACCTCACATCCTATGCCAAGGTAAGATCAAATTGGATACAGGATCTAGACTTAAAAAATAATATTAAAGGCAAGCTAGGAGATCAAAGAATAGTTTTCCTGTCAGATCTATGGAAAGGGAAGCAGTTTATGACGAAGGAAAAGATGGAGAGACACATTAAAAACAAATGATAAGTTTGATTACATTATTAAAAGGCTTTTGCGCAGACAAACCACTGTAACCAAGATCAAAATAAATGTAGTAAACTGGGAAACAATTTTTACAACTAGTATTTCTGACAAAGAACTCATTTCTCAAATATACAGAGAACTTAGTCAAATTTTTAAAATAAGACAAGCTATTGCCCAATTGACAAATGATCAAAGGATATGCAAAGACAATTTCCAGATGAGGAAATCAAAGTGATCCATAGTCATATGAAAAATTGCTCAAAATCACTAATTGTTAGAGAAATGAAAATTAAAACATTTCCTAAGTACCACCTCACACCTCTCAGACTTGCCAATATGACTGGAAAAGACAATCATCAGTGCTGGAAAGGATGTGGGAAATCTGGGACACTAATACATTATTGGTGGAGCTGTAAACTCATCCAACCTTTCTGGAGAGCACTTTGTAATTATGCCCAAAAAGCAATGAAAATGTGTATACCCTTTGAGCCATAAATACCACTACTGGGTCTATACTCTGAAGAGATAATGAAAAAGGGTAAAAACATCACTTGTACAAAAATATTCATAGCAACTCTGTTTGTGGTGGCAAAGAATTGGAAACTGAGTGATTGTCCATCAATTGGCAAATGGCTTAATAAACTATGGTATATGTATGTGATGGAACACTGTTGTTCAGTTAGAAACCAGGAGGGAAAGGAATTCAGGGAAACCTGGAAGAATTTTTATGAACTGATGCTGAGCAAGATGAAGAGAGCCAGAAAAATATTGTACACCCTAAGAGCAACAGGGGCATAATGATTAACCCTAATGAACTTACTCTAACCAACAGGGTAACAATCAGGCAAAATTTTGGCATATCTGCAATGGAGAATACTATCTGTATCTAGAGAAAGAATTGTGGAATTTGAACAAAGACCAAGGACTATTACATTTAATATTTTTAAATGTTATTTTATTATGTAATTCTGCTATATCTCATACTTTATGCTTCTTCCATAAGGATATGATTTCTCTCTCATCACATTCAACTTCAATCAGTGCATACCATGGAAACAATGTAAAGACTAAGAAACTGCCTTCTGTGGGGGGTGTAGGAAGCAAGCAAGATTAGGGTGAAAATTGAAAAATTCAAAATAAATAAAACATTTCAAAAACTCCCCCAAAATAAAATATCAATTTAAAAAAAGAAAAAACAATCAGCAGAAGATACACAGAGGAAACGGATAGGCTGTAGTATATAATGACTTGCTTGAGAGAACCATCATAACAGACTTTGAGGTTGGAAAAGGAGGTGAGTAAGAGCAAAGGAAATTAGAGCAACTGGAGACCTGAAAT